>NC_042986.1:40475408-40750180 GCF_901001165.1 Salmo trutta | reverse complement strand
GAGAGTCTTGTCTTTAAAATGGTGTAAAATAGTCATATGTTTGAGAAATTGAAGAAGTAATAGCATTTCTAAGGTATTTGAATATCGCGCCACGGGATTCCACTGGCTGTTGACTACAGGTTAATCTCTAGCCCAGAGATGTTAACCTGTTGGGGGTAGTATTTACACGGCCGGATAAAAAACGTACCCGATTTAATCTGGATACTACTCCTGCCCAGTAACTAGAATATGCATATAATTATTGGCTTTGGATAGAAAACACCCTAAAGTTTCTAAAACTGTTTGAATGTGTGTCTGTGAGTATAACAGAATTCATATGGCAGGCAAAAACCTGAAGATTTCATGCAGGAAGTGGCCTGTCTGACAAGGTGTTGTTGTTCTTGCTTCTGTTTATTGAAGAGTCAGGATCTTAGCTGTAACGTGACACTTCCTACGGCTCCAATAGGCTCTCAGAGCCCGGGAAAAAACCTGAACGATATCGAGGCAGCCTCTGGCTGAAACACATAATCGCCTTTGCCAAGTGGCCGATCAGAGGACCAAGGAATTAGGCGCGTGCCCGAGTCGACCCAGTGATATATTTTATTTCGGCTGTTTACCTAATTGCAGATTCCCGGTCGGAATATTAGCGCTTTTTTCCGAGACAAATGGCATAAAAATTGATTTTAAACAGCGGTTGACATGCTTCGAAGTACGGTAATGAAATATTTAGAAATCTTTTGTCACGAAATGCGCCGTGCGCGTGACCCTTATTTACCATTGGGATAGTGTCTAGAACGCAAGAACAAAACGTCGCTGTTGGAATATAACTATGGATTATTTTGGACCAAACCTACATTTGTTATTGAAGTAGAAGTCCTGGGAGTGCATTCTGACGAAGAACAGGAAAGGTAATCAAACTTTTCTAATAGTAAATCTGACTTTGGTGAAGGCTAAACTTGGTGGGTGTCTAAATAGCTAGCCCTGTGGTGCCGGGCTATCTACTTAGAATATTGCAAAATGTGCTTTCACCGAAAAGCTATTTTAAAATCGGACATATCGAGTGCATAGAGGAGTAATGTATCTATAATTCTTAAAATAATTGTTATGCTTTTTGTGAACGTTTATCATGAGTAATTTAGTAAATTGTTAGTAAATTCCCCGGAAGTTTGCGGGGGGGTATGCTAGTTCTGAACATCACATGCTAATGTAAAAAGCTGGTTTTTGATATAAATATGAACTTGATTGAACAAAACATGCATGTATTGTATAACATAATGTCCTAGGTGTGTCATCTGATGAAGATCATCAAAGGTTAGTGCTGCATTTAGCTGTCTTCTGGGTTTTTGTGACATTATATGCCAACTTGAAAAATGGGTGTCTGATTATTTCTGGCTGGGTACTCTTCTGACATAATCTAATGTTTTGCTTTCGTTGTAAAGCCTTTTTGAAATCGGACAGTGTGGTTAGATTAACGAGAGTCTTGTCTTTAAATAGCTGTAAAATAGTCATATGTTTGAGAAATTGAAGTAATAGCATTTCAAAGGTATTTGAAAATCGCGCCACAGGATTCAACTGGCTGTTACGTAGGTGGGACGAATTCGTCCCGCCTGCCCTAGAGAGGTTAACACCTCTTGCCATTCTCGTGTCAGATCAGGTGGTAATTCTTCGTCCCCTCTCCCACAATTCCTGGAACATGCACTTGATCCTGATGGTGAAGGTGGTCAGGAAGCCGAGAGGGTCGAAGATACGTGCAGACGACTGCAGAACACTTCTCTTTGTGTTTTCCTTTAGAATACTCAGTAGCAGCTTGAGGTCGAACACAAAGTCATCTGTTCCCGGTCTCCATACTAAACCGAAAACCTTCAGCACTACTCCATGTGTTTCTAGCGTCAATGGGTGATCAGTTGTCGTACTTTCCTCCCATTTTGTTTTCAGTTCAGGAGAGTTGATCATCTACTTGCAGAGGTCCATGCCTGCAAATCGACAGCATTCGCTTTGCAGTTGTCACAAAGTAAGCCTCTTCAACATTGCGTGAACTTGCAATGAAGTCATCTACATAAGAGTGACTTTCTCAATATCTCTACAACTTCTAGTTGTTCTGTTTCATATTGTTTCAGGTGCTTCCTGATTGTAGCTGCCAGCATGAATGGACTTGAGGAAGCTCCAAATACCACTCTTTTCATCCTCAGCATGAGCAGCTCCTCTGCATTTTCACCCCTTGGTAGGCCTGTGAGCCATAGGAATCTCACGGCGTCTCTGTCTCTCTGCTAGGGATATCTGCAAGAAAGCCTTCTTGATGTCTGCCATGAATGCGATCTCATGTAGTCTGACCATTATCAGAACGCTGAGCAGATCCGGATTCAGGTTCGGTCCTGTGAGAAGACAGTCATTGAGGGATGGACAGCCATCTTCATGGGACGAGGAATTAAAACACCACTCTCAGTTTTGTCGTCACCTTATCTTCTCAGAGTACGGTAAGTAGTATTTTACATTGTCTGCGCTTGATGCGTTGTCCTTGGGCACGTCCTCTGCCATATCCTGTTCTAAGTAGTCTTCTACAACTTCATTGTATCTGCTGTACAACGTCACATCCTTCTTCAGTCTTTTCTTCAGACCTTCAAACCGTTTCTTGGCGATTCTATAGCCGTCTCGGAGTTCTGGAATTTCTCGTTTCCATGGCAACTCCACATGGTATCGTCCATCTTTGAAGGTGGTGTTTTCTCGAACCTCTGTAGAGCCTCGTTTTCCTCTGGGTTCTGTGTTTTCTCACTTATAATACCCAGAGACTCAAGCTCCCAAATGCATGCAGTTGTTTGGAGACTAGTGTGTCTTCATCAAGTGGGATGAACATGCATGTTGCCTCGGCGACACGATATGGACACTGGTCCCTGCACCGACCATCCAAAGTGCTCTCTGAAGCAACCAGCGTCTCCGTCAGTCGCTCCACTCGGCCTGATACTATCTGCCAGTAGTAGTCTGCTCCTATCAGGACAGAGAGTTCAGGATCATTGTCGTCTCCTGGAAAGTCTGCGAGCTGCAGTCCCTTTCTATTGAGCTCATGTTGAATCTGTTCACCAGGAACCTTCATCACAGCTGTGCACCACTTGTGGGGTTTCAATTGCCTCTCACGCTATTCTCTGCTGTTTGTCCCAGACATTCTCCAAGATGACTTTCACTGTGTTGTGTTGGGACGTTGCTAGAAACACAGTGTTTCGTCCGTCTGGTTTCATCTTCACTGAATGGGGAATAACTGAGGAAACAATCATCTGCAGAAACAGTAGAGGGGTTGCACCTCACTCCTCTTACCAGTACACACAGCAATGTGATGTCTGCTTCCACATGACACATCTTTGACTTTACAGAATTTTGCTGTCTGTTTCTGTCCTGAACATAAAAAGCATCTTCCCATTTTCTTTAGTTTCTCTTTGCGTGTAGCAATATCGTGGTCAGGGCAGTTCTCTGATTTGTGGTCTACACGGTCACAGAATAGACAGTTTTGTTCCTTCTGGCTGGCTGTGTGCAGTGCCGTAGCAGATGGCATGTTGGGTCTTTTGGTTTTCATTTCATTGGAGGAGCGTGACTTATTCCATGGTTTGCTGCCTTTCTGTTGGTTGCATGATCTTGTCATTTGTAGCGCTCTCTCCCTGCTCTGAACCTCCCTTCTGTAGGAAACTGACGATCTCAGACACTTTCCATTCATCATCTACTCCCCTCTGACGACTATAGTCAAGAGCTATGTCCTCTGGAATCATATGCAGTAAGATTGGGCATAGTAGGCTTCCATAGGTTTCTGACACTACACCCAGTGATTCCAAGCTCCTAATCTGAATTTCACATTCATCATTTAGGTCAGAGGATTTCTTCACAGGAGTGAGATTCAGCAGCTTTGACATGTGAGAACTAATCACAAGATCTTACCTTCCAAATCTGCTCTTGAGCAGAGCGATTGCATCATCATAGTTACTGTCTGTTAACATCAGTATTGCTACTACCTTTGCAGCTGATCCAGTGAGATGTGTTTTCAGATAGATAAACGTCTCTTTATTACACAGTGAATCATTGATGTGAAAAGCAGTCTCATACTGGCTCCAAAACTCCTGCCACATACTGACATCTCCATAGAATTTTTCAATCAACTTTGGTAGCCTTACTGATTCTCTCTGTGATCTGTTTGAGTTAGCGTCACTCACCCGTGCTGGTAGTGGATTGAGGTCCTGTTTTATCTTTATCGCTCGTTGTGCACGGCTCTTCAGCATGATAACACGCTCTTTGTAATCCTCCGTGCATAACTGTTCAATTCCATGATCAAGTTCAAACAAGCTGTCCTCCCTCCTTAGCGGATAGCAATTCCAACAATGTACTCAAGTGATCGGTATCCGGATTTGACCGGGTTATCTCCACATCAATCTGATTCAAAATCCGTGTTGTGGAACCTCGAATGGTTCCCCGCTTTGGTCTCATTCTTTCTGCTTCATGCCGACGTTCCTCCTCAACCGTTTCAGTCGCTTCATCCCTATGATCTTCGTAGCAGCTCATACTTCTCCCGGGTTTCGGCACCAAAAATATAGAATAACCATCTTCAAAGTAATGACTCGGGACGTCAGGTTGTGAAATGAAAAGCTTATTTTAGTAATAATACTAGTTCACGTTACATTTAAACAACTTTAGATTCTACAAACAATAATAGAAAGTTGCTAGTGAAAGTCAGGATAATCACTTGTACATAACTGGCATGTTCTCCTTTTTTCTACTTCCTGTCGCAAGGCATTCTGGTACTTGCAGTCAATAGCGTAATCCAATACTAACCAATACAGCAGAAATATGTATGTAGTTCTCTCCATCTCACAAATTATAAAAAAAATACCTAAAGTTGTATTAGGAAAGTTGTTTGAAATGTTTGGATCAAGATTACAGGTAACTTATAAGATATTTTGTAGTCATGTTGCGTGAGTTGGAACCGTTTTTTTTAATCAAACGAGCCAAATAAATTGACATTTTGGCGATATAACGACGGAATTAATTGAACAAAACGACCACTTGTGATGTTTATGGGACATATTGGAGTGCCAACAAAAGAAGTTCTTCAAAAGGTAAGGGATGAATTAAATCGTTATTTCTGACTTTTGTGTCACGCCTGGCGGGTTGAAATCTGATTTTTATGTGTTGGTATGCTGGGCGCTGTCCTCAGATTATCGCATGGTTTGCTTCGCCGTAGAGCCTTGCCGTAAAGCCTTTTTGAAATCTGACACGGTGGCTAGATTAACAAGAAGTTCAGCTTTAATTTGATGTATTGCACTTGTGAATGTATGAAAGTTAAATATTTTTTATTTAAAAAATATATATTTGGCGCTCTGCCATTTCACCGGATGTTGTCAAATCGATCCTGTTAACGGGATTTGAGCCATAAGAAGTTAACTTCTTAAAGCATTGTTGATTAAGGTTTGTAAGTAAGCATTTCACTGTAATTTCTACACCTTTTATATTCGGCGTATGTGACAAATAAAATGTAATTTGAAGTGTGATAAAACGGATACGATTACGAGGATGACAAGATCGGCCCACCCCTAGTGAACACGCTGTTCTGATAGAACAATCTGTTGTCTGCATTTGACCTAAAGAAGAACAATACTGCTTCCCACTTTGCTTCACAACCAAGTACGGAATTGCTCCGTCCACGACTGCAAGGCCCTGCAGCGGGTGGTGAAGACGGCCCAGTACTGTTTCTTATTGTTGTTTCATTGTCCAGAAGGAATCTGCAAGTAAGCATTTCACTGGATGGTGTATACCATGTGTATCCTGTACATACGACTAATAAAACTTGAAACTATGAGTGAGCCGACTGCTACAGTATAACTAATTTACAATAGGCCTACAGGGTGTGAACACTGCATATTAACAAAACATGCGAGTGTGGTGCGAGTGAGCACTCCTGTGTGTGTATGCATGTAGGTCTATAGGTCTGTATGTGTGTGTGTGTACACACACACACACACACACACACACACACACACACACACACACACACACACACACGTGTCTCCTAAAAGGAGCACAAATCACCACAGAGTCATTAAGTTCAATAAAACATGCATGGATGGTTGAATCAGCATTTGTACTGTAGCACCACACTAATTAGTCTAGCTTAGACAGTGAGGCACTGCAGGAACAATGGTACAGTAGTCACTATTTAGAGGTTCGACTGGTTACTAGACTATTTAGAGGTTGGACTAGGAATCCATATATAATAAAACACTTGTTTTTCAGCTAAGGAACCTACATCTGAATGATCCAAACAGCGTAAAGATAAAGCATATCATCTAAAGTGTTCTAGACTCCATTTCTACGTGTTCTGACTGACGACATCATGGATGGGAGTCAGGACAACTCTGACGCGACTAGAACAGACAGCGGTTGTAAAGCAAGAACAAGCTTTAGTCAGGGATGGATTGTTAGAGAGGAAAAGATGGGAGGGAACAGTTACTTTACGTTCTGCTCTGGATCAGGTAAACCGATAACGCCTGACAAGTTTTACTATCTTTAAAACATCTGAAACGTGTTACCTTAACCCCTCCCCCATAAAGCATGTGGTTGCCAATGGAGCCATAGAGTACAACTACAGCCAGGATATGGACACACTATGTTCCATGTATGTGTGTGTGTGTGTGGTGTGTGTGTGTGTGTGTGTGTGTGTGTGGTGTGTGTGTGTGAGTGAGAGAGAGAGAAACAGCACTATGCAGATTGGTGTTAAATAGGCTTACACATCTTGTGGGAGAACCTTCCAGAAGGACAACCATTTCTGTAGCACTCCACCAATCTTGCCTTTATGTGTAGAGTGGCCAGACGAAATCCACTCCTCAGTAAAAGGCACATGACAGCCTGCTTGGAGTTTACCAAAAGGCACCTAAAGGACTCTCAGAACATGAGGAACAAGGCTCTCTGGTCTGATGAAACCAAGATTGAACTATTTGGCCTGAATGCCAAGTGTCACATCTGGAGGAAACCTGGCGCCATCCCTACAGTGAAGCATGGTGGTGGCAGCATCATGCTGTGGGAATGTTTTTCAGCGGCAGGGCCTGGGAGACTAGTCAGGATTGAGGCAAAGATGAACGGAGCAAAGTACAGAGAGATCCTTGATGAAAACCTGCTCCCGAGCGCTCAGGACCTCAGACTGGGGTGAAGGGAAACGGGAAAACAACCCTAAGCACACAGCCAAAACAACGCAGGAGTGGCTTTGGGACAAGTCTCAATGTCCTTGAGTGGCACGGATTTGACCCCAATCGAACATCTCTGGAGACCTGAAAATAGCTGTGCAGCGACGCTCCCCATCCAACCTGACAGAGCTTGAGAGGATATGCAGAGAAGAATGGGAGAAACTCCCCAAATACAGGTGCCAAGCTTATAGCGTCATACCCAAGAAGCCAAAAGGTGCTTCAACAAAGTACTGAGGAAAGCGTCTGAATACTTATGTAAATGTGATTTGTGATAACTTGTGATAATTTTTTTTATACATTTGCAAAAAGTTCAAAAAACCTGTTTTTGCTTTGTCATTATGGGGTATTGTGATGTCATTATGGGGTATTGTGATGTCATTATGGGGTATTGTGATGTCATTATGGGGTATTGTGTGTAGATTGATGAGGAAAAACCAATTCATCCATTTTAGAATAAGGCTGTAACATAACAAAATGTCTAAAAAGTCAAGGGGTCTGAATACTTTCTGAATGCACTGTAAGTGATTAATTTACAATATTAACATAATTACAATAATATTGTTAAAACGGGACAATCAGTAACAACAATAATGAAGGATAAAAATAACTATACCGCACACATCAGGGGTCTGATTACTTTCCGAATGCACTGTAATTCCAAAGTATACTCTGGCAAAATGTACATTGTTTGGTTAATAAAGCAATTTGAATTGAGAGAGAGAGAGTGTCTGGAGCTTAAGAGTTAATTCAACAAGTGGAGAAAGACCCTAAACTACATTTAGATGTCACCTACATACATACACAATGTTGCATAAAGTAATCAATTGAGATCCGATCACACTAAAGCAAGCAATGGAAGGGCAAATTAACCATATGTAGCTACAAGTGATGCCAGGACAACAACCTCTCCCTCAACGTGAGCAAGACAAAGGAGCTGATAGTGGACTACAGGAAAAGGGGGGCCAAATACACTCCCATTCACATCGGTGGGGCTGTAGTGGAGCGGGTCGAGAGCTTTAAGTTCATTGGTGTCCACATTACTAACAAACTATCATGGTCCAAACACACCAAGACAGTTGTGAAGAGGGCACGACAATGCCTATTCCCCCTCAGGAAACTGAAAAGATTTGGCATGGATCCCTAGATCCTCAAAAAGTTCTACAGCTGCACCATCGAGAGCATCTTGCCCGGTTGCATCACCGCCTGGTATGGCAACTGCTCGGCTACAGAGGGTAGTGCATAGGGCCATGTACATCCCTGGGGCCAAGCTTCCTGCCATCCAGGACCTCTATACCAGGCTGTGTCAGAGGAAGACCCAAAGAATTGTCAGACTCCAGCCACCCTAGTCATAGACTGTTCTCTCTGCTACCACACAGCAAGCGGTACCGGAGCACCATGTCTAGGTCCAAAAGGCTTAACAGCTTTCACACCCAACCATAAGACTGCTGAACAGCTAATCAAATAGCTACCTGGACTATTTGCAGTGAATCCCCCCCACACATTGTTTTGTCACTTTACCCTACCTACATGTACATATTACCTCAATTACTTCGACTAACCTGTACCCCCGCACTTTGACTCTGTACCGGTACCCTTGTATGGCCTCGTTATTATATTGCGTTACTTTTTAGAACTTTATTTAGTAATTATTTTCTTAAAACTGCATTGTTGGTTAAGGGCATCAAGTAAGCATTTTACGGTCAGTTCTACACCTGTTTTAATCGGCGCATGTGACAAATAAAATGTGATTCAATTTGAAGCGATGTCTAACTACAAATTGTACCACTGTTACGAAACAGCAAACAAAAGCATTTTCTTCCTCTAGATGTTGGTGCTTTTTGTTTGGTTAGTGGGGAAATAGCTTTCTACTGTAAAATGACTTACCTAGTAGTAGTAGTTTCACTTCCCTGGACGCTTTGTCTCGGTCTTCTCGTAGGTTCCTATCAATCATTTTACTCCTTTCCATCGCTGCTTTATCCTCTTGGCTGATTGTACAACCCATTTTCAATCTCTTTAGTTTGCTACTTGCTGCTTCTTCAAGATCTGGTTTGAATGGCAGCTACCGCTCAGAAATAGTTGGTGGGAAATAGAAAACGTTCGGGTGATTTGGCGATTAGTTTCGCCCAGTCAGAGCCAGAAACAGAGGCAGAAACAGAGGCAGAAACAGAGGCAGAAACAGAGCCAGAGGCAGAAACAGCCAGAGACAGAGGCAGAAACAGAGGCAGAAACAGAGGCAGAAACAGAGCCAGAGCCAGAGCCAGAGGCAGAGACAGAGGCAGAAACAGAGCCAGAGCCAGAAACAGAGCCAGAGACAGAGCCAGAGCCAGAGGCAGAGACAGAGGCAGAAACAGAGGCAGAAACAGAGCCAGAAACAGAGCCAGAGCCAGAGGCAGAGACAGAGGCAGAAACAGAGACAGAGACAGAAACAGAGCCAGAGACAGCAGCAGAACAGAGACAGACAGACAGAGACAGAGAGAAACAGAGCCAGAAACAGAGCCAGAGGCAGAGACAGAGGCAGAAACAGAGCCAGAGCCAGAAACAGAGCCAGAGACAGAGGCAGAAACAGAGCCAGAGACGAAACAGAGCCAGAGCCAGAGGCAGGAGAAACAGAGGCAGAGAGACAGAGCCAGAGGCAGAAACAGAGGCAGAGACAGAGGCAGAAACAGAGCCAGAGCCAGAAACAGAGCCAGAAACAGCCAGAAAAAGGCGTTGGCACTCCACCAGTCGACCACTATTGCTGCTATCTATCCCACATGGGAAAGAAACGGAGACGCTGACAAACTCACGCCACCAAACAAGTGTGGTTTAGCGTTGAAAGAACTACGGATGCTGCCGAACTAGTAGAAACTGCGTTTTGTAACGTAAAAGTCGATCCCTGCGACCTATAGGCTAGCTTAGGAAGAAAGTAGCTACACCAACAACAACAACAAATGGCTTTCCTATTACAAATGTTAACGTAGTAAAACATTAACTGGTGACTAGTCTCCCTAATTCTTTCAAACTACTGGCTCTCTAGCTCGTAATACCACTCAAAGCTACTGCGTAATTGATTCATAAAACATATCTACCTACATATGTCAAGTCTCCTTGATTTTTGCCAATGTTGTCGCATATGGCGAGCGTGTACGCATCTGCCAGCTGCGCTCACCTACGTCACAACAGGTTAAAAAGATCTATATTTTTGGGGGGGATGGATGGAAAAGGATGTGCCTCTCCGACACTAAATAATATCGGCCTACACATTACTCTGGTCTCAGTAGTAGATGCTCAGTAGATGTTAATGCTCACCCTTTGACTATGATTGTTGCAGCAATCCAAAAGCCTCATTTGAGGGAATACAATACATCATTATTTTTTGGGGAGGCGGGGGGTCGGTCAGAGGAACTTTTTTCTTTGGTGAGCTCCCCCAGTGGAATTCTATCGTCATTACAGGCAGCTCAGATTTTATGAGGCACCATCTGCATCCAGTCAAGACATGATGGAGACAGACATCATCACATGTAAGTTTTATTGACAAGTGCCTATTTAATTGGCAAATTAGATCACATAGCCTATTGATTATAAAAGGCAGCCACAGGATTTTAGAAGATGGCTATGTAATTTGATATGAGCAAAATGTCCTCTCTCCTAAAAAAGAAGGATGTTGAAATAAATCCCAATGTATTGTCATATATATATATATTATATATATATATATATATATATGAGGTATATATATATATATATAGCCTCAGTGGTATATGTCTATTGAGCATGAGAGTGACTGACTCAATAGATCCTCTGTAGAGGGGGATGGTGGGATGAGGAGAGGGATGAGATGAGGAGAAGGAGAGAGCACTATCAGAATCGTTTTCTCCTCTCGTCCTCTTGCTCCTCCTACCCCGCTTTCCTCCAAAATGTCATTGGTGACAGGTTGCCATGGAAACAGTGGATGGATTTCATCAGGGGGAATGGACTCTCTACAAGGTGTCGAAAGCGTTCTATGGGATAATGGCCCATGTTGACTCCAATGCTTTTCACAGTTGTGTCAAGTTGGCTGGATGTCCTTTGGGTGGTGGACTATTCTTGGTACACAGGAAAGCTGATGAGTGTGGAAAAACCCAGCAGCGTTTGCAGTTCTTGACCACTCAAAACCGGTGCGCCTGACACCTACCTAACCACACCCCCTTCAATCTTTTGTCTTGCCCATTCATCCTCTGAACGGCACACATACACAATCCATGTCTCAATTGTCTCAAGGCTTAAAAATCATTTTCTAACCTGTCTCTTCCCCTTCATCTACCACTGATTGAAGTGGATTTAACAAATTACATCAATAAGGGATTATAGCTTCTCCACCTGAATTCACCTGGTCAGTCTAGGTCATGGAAAGAGCACATGTTCCTAATGTTTTGTACACTCACTGTATAATCCACAGCATAATTATTAACTTGACCAAAAATATAAAATATAACCACTATATTTTAGTTATGCATTTTGTATTATCTTTAAAAAAGATATAATTTGTCTTCCATTTTGACATTAGAGTATTTGTGAGATTGTTGACAAAAAAAAAGACAATTAAAATCCATTTTAAACCCACTGTGTAACACAATAACATGTGAGGTGTGGGGTCTGAATGTGGGGTCTGAATACTTATGCAAGGCACTGTAGATGACTCTGGATTTCATCAGAGAAGTCAGGAATGAAGTGAAAAAAGCACACGTTAACTGGATTCACCCCAGCCAGCGAGGACTGGATTCACCCCAGCCAGCGAGGACTGGATTCACACCCCAGCCAGCGAGAACTGGATTCACCCCCAGCCAGCGAGGACTGGATTCACCCCAGTCAGCGAGGACTGGATTCACCCCAGCCAGCGAGGACTGGATTCACACGAGCCAGCGAGGATTCACCCAGCCAGCGAGGACTGGATTCACCCCAGCCAGCGAGGACTGGATTAACCCCAGCCAGCGAGGACTGGATTCACCCCCAGCCAGCGAGGACTGGATTCACCCCAGCCAGCGAGGATTGGATTCACCCCCAGCCAGCGAGGACTGGATTCACCCCAGTCAGCGAGGACTGGATTCACCCCAGTCAGCGAGGACTGGATTCACCCCAGTCAGCGAGGACTGGATTCACCCCAGTCAGCGAGGACTGGATTCACCCCAGCCAGCGAGGACTGGATTCACCCCCAGCCAGCGAGGACTGGATTCACCCCCAGCCAGCGAGGACTGGATTCACCCCAGCCAGGGAGGACTGGATTCACCCCAGCCAGGGAGGCCTGGATTCACCCCAGCCAGCGAGGACTGGATTCACCCCAGCCAGCGAGGACTGGATTCACCCCAGCCAGCGAGGACTGGATTCACCCCAGCCAGCGAGGACTGGATTCACCCCAGCCAGCGAGGACTGGATTCACCCCCAGCCAGCGAGGACTGGATTCACCCCAGCCAGCGAGGACTGGATTCACCCCAGCCAGCGAGGACTGGATTCACCCCAGCCAGCGAGGACTGGATTCACCCCAGCCAGCGAGGACTGGATTCACCCCAGCCAGCGAGGACTGGATTCACCCCAGCCAGCGAGGACTGGATTCACCCCAGCCAGCGAGGACTGGATTCACCCCCAGCCAGCGAGGATTGGATTCACCCCAGCCAGCGAGGACTGGATTCACCCCAGCCAGCGAGGACTGGATTAACCCCAGCCAGCGAGGACTGGATTCACCCCCAGCCAGCGAGGACTGGATTCACCCCAGCCAGCGAGGACTGGATTCACCCCAGCCAGCGAGGACTGGATTCACCCCCAGCCAGCGAGGACTGGATTCACCCCAGCCAGCGAGGACTGGATTCACCCCAGCCAGCGAGGACTGGATTCACCCCAGTCAGCGAGGACTGGATTCACCCCAGCCAGCGAGGACTGGATTCACCCCCAGCCAGCGAGGACTGGATTCACCCCAGCCAGGGAGGACTGGATTCACCCCAGCCAGCGAGGACTGGATTCACCCCAGCCAGCGAGGACTGGATTCACCCCAGCCAGCGAGGACTGGATTCACCCCAGCCAGCGAGGACTGGATTCACCCCCAGCCAGCGAGGACTGGATTCACCCCAGCCAGCGAGGACTGGATTCACCCCAGCCAGCGAGGACTGGATTCACCCAGCCAGCGAGGACTGGATTCACCCCAGCCAGCGAGGACTGGATTCACCCCAGCCAGCGAGGACTGGATTCACCCCCAGCCAGCGAGGACTGGATTCACCCCAGCCAGCGAGGACTGGATTCAGTGAACTAAACTATCAGCCACTCCAGTACAAGGTAAAACATTGTCTTACTAGTATGCACATGCAGAGAAGAACCATATCAGAGGTCAGTTATATGTGCCTCATCCAGCCTATAACTTCAAATTGAACCTTGCCGATGATTACCCGGTTTGGATCTTGGGTCTCACAAGCAACCACATCAAGGGGACAACATTTGCATTGATTGACATTGTTGACAACCTGGTATAAGCCACAATGACATCATTCTTTACCTGACAAGCAGGTATAAGCTATAATGGCCTCATTCCTTACCTCAATCATCAAGTTTGCAGACGACACTACAGTGGTAGGCTTGATTACCAACAGCGAGGAGACGGCCTACAGAGAGGAGGTGAGGGCCCTCGGAGTATGGTGTCAGGAAAATAACCTCACACTCAATGTCAACAAAACAAAGGAGATGATCGTGGACTTCAGGAAACAGCAGAGGGAGCAGCCCCCTATCTACATTGACGGGACAGTAGTGGAGAGGGTGGAGAGTTTTAAAGTTCCTCGGCGTACACATCACGGACAAACTGAAACGGTCCACCCACACAGACAGCGTGGTGAAGAAGGCGCAGCAGCGCCTCTTCAACCTCAGGAGGCTGGAAAAATGTGGCTTGTCACCGAAAACCCTCACTAACTTTTACAGATGCACAATTGAGAGCATCCTGTCGGGCTGTATCACTGCCTGGTACGGCAACTGCTCCGCCCATAACCTTAAGGCTCTCCAGAGGGTGGTAAGGTCTGCACAACGCATCACCGGGGAAACTACCTGCCCTCCAGACACCTACACCACCCGATGACACAGGAAGGCCAAACAGATCATCAAGGACAACAACCACCCGAGCCACTGCCTGTTCACCCCGCTAACATCCAGAAGGCGAGGTCAGTACAGGTGCATCAAAGCTGGGACCGAGAGACTGAAAAAGCTTCTATCTCAAGGCCATCAGATTGTTAAATAGCCATCACTATCACAGAGAGAGGTGGCTGCCTACCTACAGACTTGATATCATTGGCCACTTTAATAAATGGAACACTAGTCACTTTAATAATGTCACTTTAATAATGTTTACATATCTCGCATTACTCATCTCATATGTATATACTGTATACTGTATCCTACACTATCTATTCTTTACTATCTATTGTATCTTAGCCTCTCTGTCACTGCTCATCCATATATTTATACTTATATATCATCCCATTCCTTTACTAGATTGTGTATTAGGTTTTGTTGTGGAATTTGTTAGTATTAGGTTTTTTGTGGAACTGTTAGATATTACCTGTTAGATAGTGCTGCACTGTCAGATCTAGAAGCATTTCACTACACTCACAATAACTGCTGCTAACCATGTGTATGTGACCAATAAAATTTGAATTGATTTACCTGACAACCAGGTATAAGCTATAATGACATCATTCCTTACATGACAACCAGGTATAAGCCATAATGACATCATTCCTTACATGACAACCAGGTGTGAGTATAAAGGCATCATTCCTTACCTGACAACCAGGTATAAGCCATATGACATCATTGCAGCCAGTTGCCTCCCATCTCCTCCTACTAATCCTCCTCTAGCCTGGCTCCTCTAGCCTGGCTCCTCTACCCTGGCTCCTCTAGCCTGGCTTCTCTAGCCTGGCTCCTCTAGCCTGGCTCCTCTAGCCTCCTCTAGCCTGGCTCCCCTGGCTCCTCTAGCCTGGCTCCTCTAGCCTGGCTCCTCTAGCCTGGCTCCTCTAGCCTGGCTCCCTGGTCCCCTGGCTCCTCTAGCCTGGCTCCCCTGGTCCCCTGGCTCCTCTAGCCTGGCTCCTCTAGCCTGGCTCCTCTAGCCTGGCTCCTCTAGCCTGGCCTCCCTCTAGCCTGGCTCCTCCCTCTAGCCTGGCTCCTCCTCTAGCCTGGCTCCTCCCTCTAGCCTGGCTCCTCCCTCTAGCCTGGCACGTCTGCTTCTGCTCCCTTGCCAACTCCTTATGGAATTGCATATGTGGCTTGACAATGACAATGAGAGAACAATGTACAAACAGACCTGGAACAAGGCTATTCAACAGCTCCCTAAACTGACCTGGGAGCAGGCTATTTAACAGCCCCCTAAACAGACCTGGGTCCAGGCTATTTAACAGCCCCCTAAACTGACCTGGGACCAAGCTATTCAACAGCCCCCTAAACTGACCTGGGACCAAGCTATTCAACAGCCCCCTAAACTGACCTGGGACCAGGCTATTCAATAGCCCCCTAAACAGACCTGGGACCAAGCTATTCAACAGCCCCCTAAACTGACCTGGGACCAGGCTATTCAATAGCCCCCTAAACAGACCTGGGACCAAGCTATTCAACAGCCCCCCTAAACGACCTGGGACCAGGCTATTCAATAGCCCCCTAAACAGACCTGGGACCAAGCTATTCAACAGCCCCTAAACTGACCCCTGGGGACCAGGCTATTCAATAGCCCCCTAAACAGACCTGGGGACCAGGCTATTCAAACAGCCCCCTAAAATGAGACAGAAGCCCGCCTTCACCATTCTTTGATCCCACTGCAGTTGAAAGGTCAGAGAGCGTTTTGAACCGCTGCACCAACCTCAGGAGGCTCTCTCTCCCTCCCTCTCTCCCTCCCCTCTCTCCTCCCCTCCCTCCCTCCCTCCCTCCCTCCCTCCCTCCCTACCTCTCTCCCTCTCTCCCTCTCTCCCTCTCTCCCTCCCTCCCTCTCTCTCCAGCCCCAACATCAAAAACACTGAGTCGCTCCGTTGACAAGGCTCAATCCATAATTTGAAAAACAACAAAAACGGCAGCCCCCCGCCACTTGGTTTGCTATGACGTTGATGATCAGAAACAGCTGTACATGTCACAGATTGGCCCCTTTAAGCTGCAGCACAGGACAGAAGAATTGATCAGTTAACAGATAAGAGGGAGCGAATGAGAGGAGGTGAACGCCGCCTAGGAGAGACAACCCACTGTCGAGGTCAGTGAGGATGGAGGTCATAGGTTCATAGAGGAAGAAGGAAGGTTCTAGATACCTGATTTAAAGCAGTCAACTGGGTGGGGATTCTTATGGGTTGCGAGCGATCGAGCCAATGATCAGAGCTAGCACTGTGACAGTTATGGAATTTTTGGATTAAGGTTATTTGTCAACCAGTCACCGTTATAATCATTTGAATAGCAAAACTATTTTATTTTTATTTTTTTTAGGTGGAAAAACAATTGTTTCCCTCTCTTCCGCTCTTGGCTGCATGTGCTGTGCTGCTGGAGGGAGGGGGGGCGTTGCCTTGGCAACCAAAGACACGTTTACTATAACACCTAGCTTGTTTTATCATGTCGTAAAGAGTCCAAGTAACGACAGAAACGGACTCAACTGGCACGAATGCCCGGCCGTCCCGTAATCAGTCAGCTGCTTGTACCACAAAAAAAACAGAACTGACAGATTTTTACCTTGTCAGCTCGGGGATTCGATCACGCAACCTTTCGGTTACTGGCCCAACGCTCTAACCACTAGTCTACCTAACCCCCAGTAGAGTCAATTTAACCCCCCCAAAAAATGTAACACTGTGATTTCAACTATCCTCGATTTACCTGTGTGACAATTTTCCTTCATATTATAGAGCCTGTCGTCAGTGCTGCTGTTAATGCTGCTACTCCAAATGTCAGACCTCTTTCATCATGTTCTTATGGCTTTATCTTACCTCTGTAACATCATCCAATGACACCATCACTTTCAATGACTCCCGCCAATACAACCTACAGAGATACATGTTGAATGTTCGCACAGACATGCACACACACACACACTCACACACACACACGCACGCCCGCACGCACGCACGCACACATACACATACACACATGGAAGCGGGGCACATGCAGACTCACTCGCACATACACACACATACACACACACACACCACACACACACACACACACACACACACACACACACACACCACACACACACACACACACACACACACATATGGAAGCGTGCACATGCACACACACACACACACACACACACACACACACACACACACCACACACACACACACAGACACACACACATACACATGGAAGCGTGCACATGCAGACTCACTCGCACACACACACACACACACACCCACACACACCACACACGCACGCACACCAACACACACACACACAGAAGCATGCATGATGATTAATGGGCATAATTTACATAATGTCACTTAAACATTTCTAATTGACATTATTTATCTACATTTGTTGTCAGGCAATTTCACAGCATGAAAAATAGGGGTCCTCATTACTGGTCACATTTGACAGCGTATTAAAGGTCATGAAAAAGACAGAGGTTCATCTAGTATATATCTCTTTTAATTCATACTGTGATTGGTAACCAATACAGAAGAGATGTCAAAATAGAAAGAAACAGACAGATCTAAAAACCCAAACAGTCAATTTAATTTCTAGGTACCAAATAAATGATTTTAAATACAAAGAATGAATAACTGAATAAATAATATACTGTCAATCTTTTTTATTAACCATCTGGCTATATAGCCAGACATTTTCATGTTCTCCATTTTAGGATTACCATCCCATGGTATTCAAGGTTAGTGTTGAAGGAGAAAACATGCTACAATATGGTCCTGAAATACGACTTGAAGGTCGTTCTATGGGCGAATGAACGGCTATTCCCAGCTAGTTCACAAGCGAAGACCGTACTAAAGCTGCAACCAGTTGAAAGACAACTCAGGATGACGTTTGATTTGGCTTGTCATTAATAATCCAGTTTTGACTCAGTTGAAAGACAACTCAGGATGACATGATTTGGCTCTTGTCATTAATAATCCAGTTTTTGACTCAGTTGAAAGGACAACTCAGGATGACATTGATTGGGCTTGTCATAATAATCCAGTTTTGACTTCATTTGGGAGTTGCATCACCATCCTATAGTCTTTTTCATGCTAAATAAATGTGCTAGAAATAGAAACAGTCCTATTGAAAACAACAGTCAGCACTGAAGTCATTACAACAAGATTGTGTCCCAATGGCATTCTATTCCCTATATAGTGGACCAGGGTCAATATGGACACAAGAAAATTAGGAACGTTTATGTTCTTCTCTCCAAAACCTTTTCACCCCAAATCTAAACTTCCCAGAGTGCTTGGTGTTTCTGCATCTTGTGGTTATGCCGATGGACCTTGTACCTCTCGAAAAGAGAGGGAAGTGAAGCGACATTATCGTGATTTGCCTAAGTTTACACATTTGCTTTTGGCAATGTCTGTGTTTAACACTTTTCATGTCCATAAAGCCTTTTTAATGGAATTGAATTGAAAGAGAGACAGAGAGAGATCGAGACAGAGAGAGAGAGGACAGAGCGGAGGGCTAGAGAGAGAGAGACAGAGAGACAGAGAGACAGAGAGAGACAGAGAGAGAGACAGAGCGAGAGAGAGAACAGACAGAGAGAGAGAGAGAGAAGAGCGAGAAGAGACGAGACAGAGCGACGAGAGAGACAGAGAGAGGACAGAGAGAGAGAGAAGAGAGAGGATAAAAGAGAGAGAGAGAGAGAGGAGAGGGACGAGAGAGAGAGAGAGAGAGGACAAGAGACAGAGACAGACAACAGAGAGAGAGAGGGAGAGATGAGGACAGAGGAGAGACAGAGAGAGAGAGAGACAGAGAGAGAGAGAGAGACAGAGAGAGAGAGACAGAGAGAGAAGAGAGAGAGACAGAGAGAGAGAAGGAGAGGGAGAGAGAGGAGAGAGCAGGGAGAGAGAGCAGAGAGTGAGAGGAGAGAGACGACGAGGGGGAGAGAGAGAGAGGGAGGAGAGAAAGAGGAGGGAGGAGGGGACACAGAGGGAGAGAAGAGAGAGAGAGAGGAGAGAGGAGAGGAGAGAGAGAGAGAGAGAGAGAGAGAGGGGAGGAGAGAGAGAGAGAGAAGAGGACCAGGAGAGACCAGATAACAGAAACAGAGAGACAGAGAGAGAGGGAGGGAGAGAGACAGAGTGATAGAGAGAGAGAGGACAGAGGACAGAGAGGAGGAGAGGACAGAGAAGGAGAGGAGAGAGAGAAGAGGAACAGAGAGTGACAGAGAGACAGAAACAGAGAGAGAGAGAGAGAGAGAGAGAGAGAGAGAGAGAGTGAGAAAGAGACAGAAACAGAGAGAGGAGAGACAGAGTGAGAGAGAGACAGAAACAGAGAGAGAGAGAGAGAGAGAGAGACAGAGTGATAGAGAGACAGAAACAGAGAGAGAGGGAGGGAGAGAGACAGAGTGATAGAGAGAATACAGCTTGAAGGGCGAAGGTAAAAGCGTGCCATGTGTAAGAATCATTCATCACACCTGTCTGTCTGTCACCTTTACTGTGTAGCCACAACAAGCCGTGGGTGTTTCTAGGTAAACACCACAGAACACTTAGCCTGTACTGTCAGGCACTCGTCCAGCATTTACCTGTAAACACCAGGGACATTGGTGGAGGTTGGCAATTGGTTTTGTCTAAAATGGCACTCTATTCCCTACTTAGTGCAAAACTTTTTGACCAGGGCCCATAGGGTTCTTGGTAAAATAATTGGAGTGTGCTATATAGGGAACAACGGTGCCATTTGGAACTCAGCCCAAATCTTTTGAATCTGTCCCCATTGTCCCCATTTTATAAGTGGCTTCAACAGCTGTCTGCTGCTGTCCGTCTCTAAACTGACATTTTGAATGAAGTTGACATTTTGAACACCCTGAAACTCCACGCTTCCCTTCCGTGACCGAGAGAGAGGGCTCAAATTGAGCATGGAGCTGTGGAAAATATGAAAAAAATAAGAAAAAGCTAGATTTGTCATTATACAGTATCTATTCTAAACAGTAATTATTGCCTAACCATTTGTTAACTCGTGCCAATAATCTGCATCAACATACCCTTGGAAGATAAGATAATATCAGTAGTTAAGAACTTGTTGTCTGTGAGATATCACAGTGACACACCAATGTGGGTTTCTGCTCAAATAAATAGACCAAATAATAGCATTTAAGGATTGAGAGCTAAAATAACCCAACGTGCCAGCTTGCTATAAATACCACTGGCAAAGAACCAGCTGTGAAATGATCCTGTTAACACATTGTCTGCATGCCAAAAATGGCACCCTATTCCTCAATATAGTGCACTTATTTTGACCAGGGCCCATAGAGCTTCAAATTGAGATGCAGTCAGAAATGGAAAAATGACTAAATCTGTATTCATTTCTTGGTTGCATTAGGAAGTGGAGAATGAGACTGGAATGTGGAATAAACACGCTTTTCATACAAATTGATTTTCTGCCCCCTTTTTTCTGTGATCTGTGTTTTGACCTGGTTCTTAACCCCTTGTTTGCTACTGTATGTATGTTCCTATAGGATTGGAGGTTTTAAATTTGTCTAACTGATTGTCTTGAGGGGGGCGGTGTTCATCCACCACTAAAACAAAGATTGTCAAGTTGGTAATATGCTAGATGTTTCTCTCACTCTCCTTGACCAGAATATGAATCAGTAGGAAGATTGACAGGAAAAGGGGAGGTTGGTAGATAGACTGGCTGTATGTATTTGATGTAATAAGTTTTGGTCTTAATGGTAAATGGGTACTAATGTATATTAAACCAGGGTTAGGGTCAATTACATTTAAATTCAGTCTTTTTTTGGAAGTTAACCTCATTAGAAAAGCATTGAGGATGATTGGAATTGGAATTTCAGTTTATTTCCTGATTTTACTGGAATCCCTGTAGCTCAGTTGGTAGAGCATGGTGTTGCAACACCAGGGTTGTGGGTTCGATTCCCACGGGGGGCCAGCACAGGAAAAAATAAATAAATAAATAAATGTATGAAATGTATGCATTCACTACTGTAAGTTGCTCTGGATAAGAGCGTCTGCTAAAATGACTAAAATGTAAAATGTAAATGGAATTTCCCCGAACCCTTCATCATACCTCCTAAAGGAACCCTGGTTCTAGTGACAGTCCTAAAAAAATGCACATAATAATAACAACCTGAATTCTTCAAAAGAAGATACCAAGTCTATATGATAGCTTCACTGTAGCTCAAGAGCAATGTCTCATGTACTAGGTACATGTATGTACCATAATCCAACTGTAGCAAAAGGTGGTCAACAAAATCGTCAAACAGCATCAAATAGAATACCCCAGATGTTCTAAATAACAGGTCATCTACTTGCCGTTTCCACCATAGGACTTCTATGCCGGTGTTTGGCCTGCAGACTAAGGCTTTGGTGCTTCTACCTCTGACGCCTGGTCCAAAAACAGGCCTACTGTACAGATGAACATCCAGTACTAGAGTTCAGGCATTGTCCAGCACTGTCCTGTTTACTCGGCAGCAATTTTCCCGCTAGGTTGATGTCATCGTTCAGATTCAGATCCTGCTGCTCCAAGAACTCCGAGGTCTTCTCGATAATCTGTCCAGGGATGTGCGAATGTTGTCAACAGCATGTGTTCTGGACCAGCGTGTTCTCCTGACGAGGTCCATACTCGAAGACGGCCCCTCTCCCCCCGCCTCATCCTCGGTCCTGCTGGCCCTGCTGTGTGCCTGGGTGGACGCGGCTCCAGATTACACCCTGTCCCCTGGAGGAACTGGAGGAAGTTCTCCTCGATGGAGGCCTCTCGGCTGGCCAGCTGATCCCCATCGCCCGGCCCCGCCCCCGCTTTTAAAGAGACAGGCCAGGCTTCGGGCCCCAGCTCTGTTCGGATCTGCCGATTCGACAGCCATAGAAGAAGGGTATTGGAAGTGGTGAAGCAGAAAGTAACCGATCCAGGTCACGACTTCTTCCAGCTGGCTGAAGCCAGGGAAGGCCGGGGGGGTAGAGACCAGGGCGGCCGTTACAGGTGGAGGAGAGTAAGGCAGCCAGCAGCATAGGAACTGGCCTCCCAACGCCACAGGACTGCCGCGGCATTTACCCCCATTGAAGGTCCTCTGACTGGGGAGCGGAGGTGGAGGACATGGGCCCCATGGGCCCTCCAAGCTGACAGCCCATGGTGCGTAGTGGCTGCTGAGGGACTCGGCGCGGTGATGGGCTGGGACCCGGTGTGTCCATCAACATAGGTAAGGGGCCATGCTGCATGGCTGGCCACCCCGGGCTACTTTTAACATGTTACAGTACACAATCAGAATGATCAGTACTGTACACAGGAAGTAGACAAAGGTGAAGAAGACATGAAGATTAATCGTGTGGTCCCTCCTCCTCCAGTCCAGTGTAGGGAGCAACGTCTCTGGTTTGCAGGACTGGGATCACGGGACTCCCTAGTCACTCTTCCAAGTCCGACACCTCCGCCCTGGTTTCCCTGGGGCACCCAGCCCAGTAGAGGCAGAGCTGACATCAAAATAGCTTTGACCCAGATCCCGACTAACACCTGCCACAACCACCCCTACTGTCATTTTCACTCATGGCGCATCGGCGTGTGACCGATGTAGTAATACCTCTCCACGTTGACTGGCTGAGATAGACAAAATGGCAGCACTGACCAGCCCTACACTCAGGCAGAGGTAGCTCTGGCCAGAGTGCCTCATCATGCACTAAGATCCGGTCCGACAGCATCCCAGAGGCATCAGAACCAGAGCCGCCAGCAGGTCAACCAGACACAAATGGAACACGAAGGCAAACTTCCTCAGCTGCAGCGTCTCTGGTGATGACGGCCCATGACAGCTAGGTTGCCAACGACGGCCAGGAGGTCCATGAGGAGCATGTGCAAACCAGAGCCAGGGAGTGGGTCAGGGACAGGGGCGGCTCCGCTAACGCCGATGCCCACAGGAAAACTCACGTTGGGGTGCAGCGAGACTGGGAGGACTGGGAGCCATGGCCCTGAATGAATAAATAATTCATATTATTAGGCATATTTAAAGTACATGTAGTGTTGCCTCAGCCATTTGAGTACAAACAATACATACACAAACAATATCCAAGATCATAAACACAAAGTCTACCAAGTCAGTACAAAAGTTAGGATAACTTTCCGCAAATTCCCAGGTTTTCCAGAAATCCGTGTTGGAGGATTCCAGATTTCCTGCTTATTCCTAGAATCTTCTAAACAGCATTTCTGGAAAACCATGGGAATTTTGGGAAGGTTACCAGAATTTTTGCAACCTTAGTGGATACCAACCTGGAGGTCTGGAGATGGAGGTGGATGTGTTCCAGGGGAACTGGAGGTGTCAGAAGGAGGCTCCATGCAAGGATTGAGAAAGACGGAAGGAGAGAGGCCAGGGAGACTCAAAGGCCCATCACCCATCCTCCCCTGCAGTGGGATTGGGCTGAGGAACTGGGGACTGGGTTTGGGAATTAGCAACAGATGTTCAGGTGGTGGTGATACTGTCTGTCTGGGGAAGGTAGAGCTGGACAGGGCATGGAACAGGCCACCCTTGGCTGGTGGAAGTCTGGCAAAGTCCCACTTTTAATTCAAGAGACAAAGTCCGGTCATTGCACCAGGTAACCCAACACTAGGTGCTTGGAAGTCTGGACTGGTAGATGAGATGGGCCTCTGTAGTGGTAGGAGAAGGGATGGGATGGGATGGGATGGACCCCTCTGTGAGTGGTAGGAGAAGAGATTGGATGGGCCCTCTGGAGTGGTAGGAGAAGATTGGATGGGCCTCTTGATGTTGAGAGGTTTCTAGTTGGAGAGGTTGGACTCTGAAACCAAAGTGAAGAAACATTATTGGTTAAAAACAGGCCAAAAACACAGCTGTTATGAACTGCATTCTGTTTCTGTCAGAGATAAACCTTTTGTTGAGATCAACGATGTCTCCATATGCTTGAATAAAAAGAAAAGAGCTTCAGTACAGTAAAGCTTTGATGTCATTCACTGTCTGACCTACTTCCAATAATGTCCATTTATAACATTACAAAGCCACATTCAACAGCTTTCTAAGAAATTCAAAGAGAGGGATTCTCCTATGTATGAAGCAGGTCAAATACAGCTTCCTCCTTTTCTGTTTGTAATTATGAGATGTGAACAAGGCATGTTAACAACTCAACACTCACATTTTTAACACTCAACACTCACATTTTTTAACACTCTTTTATGTCATTCCAAAGACAAACATTTTATAACAATGTTATTATGGCTGTCCACAGTAATCCTTGCCTGGTGTATGGGTACAATCTCCATTCACCACTGTGTTTGTAATTATGCCACAGACCCGCAAGTTCACCCTCGTGTACAGCCCACATATATACATCCATCTGCGTCTTCTAAAGCGTGTTTTTTCAGGACAGCCAGCCCTGCCGGGGGAGAAGCTATAAGCACGGAGGATGCAGCCCACCATATGTCCTCAGAGACAGAAAAATCCCATAGTGTTGAGAGAAATGTGTCAGCTGTGGTCATGCTACTGATTTTCCTAGTTTATAGTGATGTAAATGGTGCAGTAATGGTATCTTAAATATAACATTTTAAGAGTCTAATATGTACCAAATAGACATTTTATGTAAATATAAAGAGATGACCAAGTCACTGGCAAAGATCGGAGCGAAGCATCCATCCATGGGGGTTTTGTGAATTTAACCTATGCTATTTGGAATTGTCAGGCCACATTATCTATCAGTAATCAAATGTTGTCATTCTGGGTTAGACTACTCCGATTAAAGTGGGCCAACGAGTAGTATAAAGGGAGGAGCTTCGATGAAACGTGTTGTAATGTTAGTCTAGAGGGAGTAGCTGTAATGAAACATGGTGTTGTAATGTTAGTCTAGGAGGAGTAGCTGTAATGTTAGTCTAGAGGGAGTAGCTGTAATGTTAGTCTAGAGGGAGTAGCTGTAATGAAACATGGTGTTGTAATGTTAGTCTAGAGGGAGTAGCTGTAATGTTAGTCTAGGGGGAGTAGCTGTAATGAAACATGGTGTTGTAATGTTAGTCTAGAGGGAGTAGCTGTAATGTTAGTCTAGAGGGAGTAGCTGTAATGTTAGTCTAGAGGGAGTAGCTGTAATGTTAGTCTAGAGGGAGTAGCTGTAATGAAACATGGTGTTGTAATGTTAGTCTAGGGGGATTAGCTGTAATGTTAGGTCTTAGGGGGAGTAGCTGTAATGAAACATGGTGTGTAATGTTAGTCTAGAGGGAGTAGCCTGTAAGTTAGTCTAGAGGGAGTAGCTGTAATGTTAGTCTAGAGGGAGTAGCTGTAATGAAACATGGTGTTGTAATGTTAGTCTAGAGGGAGTAGCTGTAATGTTAGTCTAGAGGGGAGTAGCTTGTAATGTTAGTCTAGAGGGAGTAGCTGTAATGTTAGTCTAGAGGGAAGTAGCTGTAATGAAGCATGGTGCTTGTAATGTTAGTCTAGAGGGAGTAGCTGTAATGTTAGTCTAGGGGGGAGTAGCTGTAATGAAACATGGTGTTGTAATGTTAGTCTAGGAGGAGTAGCTGTAATGTTAGTCTAGAGGGAGTAGCTGTAATGTTAGTCTAGAGGGAGAGTAGCTGTAATGAAACATGGTGCTGTAATGTTAGTCTAGAGGGAGTAGCTGTTATGAAACATGGTGTTGTAATGTTAGTCTAGAGGGAGTAGCTGTACTGTTAGTCTAGGGGGAGTAGCTGTAATGAACATGGTGTTGTAATGTTAGTCTAGGAGGAGTAGCTGTAAGGTTAGTCTAGAGGGAGTAGCTTGTAATGTAGTCTAGAGGGAGTAGCTGCTGTTATGAAACATGGTGTTGTAATGTTAGTCTAGGAGGAGTAGCTGTAATGTTAGTCTAGAGGGAGTAGCTGTAATGAAAACATGGTGTTGTAATTGTTAGTCATAGGTGGGAGTAGCTGGAATGAAACATGGTGTTGTAATGTTAGTCTAGAGGGGAAGTAGCTGTAATGTTAGTCTAGGAGGAGTAGCTGTTATGAAAACATTGGTGTTGTAATGTTAGTCTAGGAGGAGTAGCTGTAATGAAACATGGTGTGTTGTAATGTTAGTCTAGAGGGAGTAGCTGTAATGTTTAGTCTAGGAGGAGTAGCTGTAATGTTAGTCTAGAGGGAGTAGCTTGTAATGTTAGTCTAGGGGGAGTAGCTGTAATGAAACATGGTGTTGTAATGTTAGTCTAAAGGGAGTAGCTGTAATGTTAGTCTAGAGGGAGTAGCTGTAATGAAACATGGTGTTGTAATGTTAGTCTAGTGGGAGTAGCTGTAATGAAACATGGTGTTGTAATGTTAGTCTAGAGGGAGTAGCTGTAATGTTAGTCGGAGGGAGTAGCTGTAATGTTAGTCTCGGGGGAGTAGCTGTAATGAAACATGGTGCTGTAATGTTAGTCTACAGGGAGTAGCTGTAATGTTAGTCTAGAGGGAGTAGCTGTAATGAAACATGGTGTTGTTAATGTTAGTCTAGAGGGAGTAGCTGTAATGTTAGTCTATAGAGGGAGTAGCTGTAATGAAACATGGTGTTGTAATGTTAGTCTAGGGGGTAGTAGCTGTAATGAAAACATGGTGTTGTAATGTTAGTCTAGGGGGAGTAGCTGTAATGAAACATGGTGTTGTACATGTTCGTCTAGAGGGAGTAGCTGTATGTTAGTCTAGAGGGAGTAGCTGTAATGAAACATGGTGTTGTAATGTTAGTCTAGGAGGAGTAGCTGTAATGTTAGTCTAGAGGGAGTAGCTGTAATGAAACATGGTGTTGTAATGTTAGTCTAGAGGGAAGTAGCTGTAATGTTAGTCTAGAGGGTAGTAGCTGTAATGAAACATGGTGTTTGTAATGTTAGTCTAGAGGAGTAGCTGTAATGTAGTCTAGAGGGAGTAGCTGTAATGAAACATGGTGCTGTAATGTTAGTCTAGAGGGAAGTAGTGGTGGCACAGCCCTTACTGTCGCTCCAGGTGTGTGTGTGTGTGTGTGTGTGTGTGTGTGTGTGTGTGTGTGTGTGTGTGTGTGTGTGTGTGTGTGTGTGTGTGTGCGCGTGTGTGTGTGTGTGTGTGTGTGTAGAACCAGGAGGCTAGTTCTGTTTACTGTCATAACCTCACCTGCCCCACAACCCCCGTCACACCACACACACACACTGTCACAGTGATGGAACACACACACCACCCACACACACTGTCACAGTGATTGAACACACATTGTCACAGAGATGGAACACACACACACACACTGTCACAGTGATTGAACACACACACACACACACACACACACACACACACACACACACACACACACACACACACACACACACACACCACACACACACACACTGTCACAGTGATGGAACCCACACACACACACACTCTCAAGTGATTGAACACACACTGTCACAGTGATTGAACACACACACACACACACACACCACACACCACACACACACACACACACCACACACACACCACTGTCACTGTGATGGAACACACACACTTGTCACAGTGATGGAACACACACACACAACACACTGTCACAGTGATGGAACACACACATACTGTCACAGTGATGGAACACACACACACACTGTCACAGTGAAGGAACACACACACACACACACACACTGTCACAGGATGGAATATACACACTGCCACATTGATGGAACACACACATACACACACACTGTCACAGTGATGGAATATACACACTGTCACAGTGATGGAACCACACACACACTGTCACAGTGATGGAACACACACACACACAAGAAATAACAGAACAAGCTGGGAATATAAATATACAGTGGCCTTCGGAAAGAATTCAGACCCCTTGACACAACCTAATGTCATTGGTAACATCACTGAGAGACACACCCAATGTCATGGTAACATCACTGAGAGACACAACCTAATGTCATGGTAACATCACTGAGAGACACAACCTAATGTCATGGTAACATCACTGAGACACAACCTAATGTCATGGTAACATCACTGAGAGGACACAACAAAATGTCATGGTAACATCACTGAGAGACACAACCCTAATGTCATGGTAACATCACTGAGAGACACAACCTAATGTCATGGTAACATCACTGAGAGACACAACCTAATGTCATGGTAACATCACTGAGACACAACCTAATGTCATGGTAACATCACTGAGACACAACCCCAATGTCATGGTAACATCACTGAGACACAACCTAATGTCATGGTAACATCACTGAGACACAACCAATGTCATGGGTAACATTCACTGAGACACAAACCAATGTCATGGTAACATCACTGAGACACAACCCCAATGTCATGGTAACATCACTGAGACACAACCTAATGTCTGGTAACATCACTGAGACAAACCTAATGTCATGGTAACATCACTGAGACAAAACCCTAATGTCATGGTAACATCACTGAGACACCACCTCAATGTCATCGGTAACATCACTGAGCCACAACCTAATGTCATGGTAACATCACTGATGATGCAACCTAATGGCATTGGTAACATCACTGAGAGACACAACCTAATGTCATGGTAACATCACTGAGACACACAACCTAATGTCATGGTAAATCACTGAGACACAACCCAATGGTCATGTAACATCACTGAGAGACACAACCTAATGTCATGGTAACATCACTGAGAGACACAACCCAATGTCATGGTAACATCACTGAGAGACACAACCCAATGTCATGGTAACATCACTGAGAGACACAACCTAATGTCATGGTAACATCACTGAGAGACACAACCCAATGTCATGGTAACATCACTGAGAGACACAACCTAAGGTCATGGTAACATCACTGAGACACAACCCAATGTCATGGTAACATCGACTGAGACACAACCTAATGTCATGGTAACATCACTGAGACACAACCCAATGTCATGGTAACATCACTGAGAGACACCACCTAATGTCATGGTAACATCACTGAGACACAACCTAAATGTCATGGTAACCTCACTGAGAGACACAACCCAATGTCATGGTAACATCACTGAGAGACACAACCTAATGTCATGGTAACATCACTGAGACCACAACCTAATGTCATGGTAACATCACTGAGACACAACCTAATGTCATGGTAACATCACTGAGACACAACCTAATGTCATGGTAACATCACTGAGAGACACAACCTAATGTTCATGGTAACATCACTGAGAGACACAACCACCAATGTCATGGTAACCTCACTGAGAGACAACCTAATGTCATGGTAACATCACTGAGAGACACAACCCAATGTCATGGTAACATCACTGAGAGACAACCTAATGCCATGGTAACATCACTGAGAGACACAACCCAATGTCATGGGTAACATCACTGAGAGACACAACCCAATGTCATGGGTAACATCACTGAGACACAACCTAATGTCATGGTAACATCACTGAGAGACAACCCAATGTCATGGTAACATCACTGAGAGACACAACCCAATGTCATGGTAACATCACTGAGACACAATCCTAATGTCATGGTAACATCACTGAGAGACAACCCCAATATCATGGTAACATCACTGAGACACAACCCAATGTCATGGTAACATCACTGAGACACAACCTAATGTCATGGTAACATCACTGAGAGACAACAACCCAATGTCATGGTAACATCACTGAGAGACACAACCCAATGTCATGGTAACATCACTGAGAGACACAACCTAATGTCATGGTAACATCACTGAGAGACACAACCTAATGTCATGGTAACATCACTGAGACAGAACCTAATGTCATGGTAACATCACTGAGAGACAACAACCTAATGTCATGGTAACATCACTGAGACAGAACCTAATGTCATGGTAACATCACTGAGAGACAGAACCTAATGTCATGGTAACATCACTGAGACACAACCTAATGTCATGGTAACATCACTGAGAGACACAACCTAATGTCATGGGTAACATCACTGAGACACAACCTAATGTCATGGTAACATCACTGAGAGACACAACCTAATGTCATGGTAACATCACTGAGACAGAACCTAATGTCATGGTAACATCACTGAGACAGGAACCTAATGTCATGGTAACATCACTGAGAGACAGAACCTAATGTCATGGTAACATCACTGAGACACAACCCATGTCATTGGTAACATCACTGAGAGACACAACCTAATGTCATGGTAACATCACTGAGACAGAACCTATGTCATGGTAACATCACTGAGAGACAGAACCTAATGTCATGGTAACATCACTGAGACACAACCCAATGTCATGGTAACATCACTGAGAGACACACCTAATGTCATGGTAACATCACTAAGACAGTAACTAATGTCCATGGTAACATCACTGAGAGGACACCACCCAATGTCATGTAACATCACTGAGAGACACAACCTAATGTCATGGTAACATCACTGAGAGGACCCAACCTAATGGCATGGGTAAACCATCACTGAGACACAACCTAATGGTCATGGGTAACATCACTGAGAGACCAAACCTAATGTCACTGGTAACATCACTGAGAGACACACCCAATGTCATGGTAACATCCACTGGAGACACAACCTAATTCATGGTAACATCACACTGAGATAGCCACAAGCCTAATGTCATGGTACATCACTGATGACACAACCTATGTCATGGTACATCACGCTGAGGAGGACACAACCTAATGTCATGGTAACATCACTGAGGAGACACAAACCTAATGTCATGGTACATGTCACTGAGACACAATCTAATGTCATGTAACATCACTGCGACACAACCCAATGTCATGGTAACATCACTGTAGACACAACCTAATGTCATGGTAACATCACTAAGAGACACAACCTAATGTCATGGTAACATCACTGAGACACAACCTAATGTCATGGTAACATCACTGAGAGACACAACCCAATGTCATGGTAACATCACTGAGACACAACCTAATGTCATGGTAACATCACTGAGACACAACCTAATGTCATGGTAACATCACTGAGACCACACCTAATGTCATGGTAACATCACTGAGACACAACCCAATGTCATGGTAACATCACTGAGAGACACAACCCAATGTCATGGTAACATCACTGAGAGACACAACCCAATGTAAGGATAAACATCTCAACATGCATTTTTCTGCTTACAGATAGGTCTCTACTATCCCCTTATATAGAACGGTACACAATGAACCCTTACAATGAAGAACCATGTGTGTTTTGAAGAATTCTGATATTGTCAAATATTTCTTTAGGAATGTGTATACCACATCAAGTGTCATTATTGAAAGATCATGTCACTACAATTCTCTCTTTAAATTATACTTGCTATTTTTTATTTTTTTTATTTCATACTTTCCCCCCATACTTTTGTTTAATGATTCATGAAGTGTACTGTATATATAATTTCGTCTGTAGGATTGTGTTAAACTGTCTACACCACTGCCTGTTTAACCACATATTCTAATTGTAGGAACCAGAGTTCTGTTTTATCAATTAGAACATTCAAAACACTTAGTAATTATAAGTAGAAGAGAGTTGTTCCTCTAGTCTACACGGCTTGTATTTTATACAGAACAGAATCTCCCGTTTGTACTAAAGATCAGGAGTAGTGAAAAAAAAAGAGAAATTTAAAATAGTCTTGAAACACTACCTCACTGTCCTGACCAGCAGCTCCAAGCGTTCACGTGAAAGAAAGAAGAATTTGCCTTCAGGCCATGGCAGTTTCAAAGATAGTCTGTTGCTGCTAATTGAGAACCATATGACCCTCCTATCACATAACCATCTGTGTGTGTTTACTGCTTGAAGGAGAACTAAACCATTGTTGTAACAACAACACAGCTTGTTAGTCCATTGAGAGAGGTCTACAATTCTACTCTAAAAAATGTTTCACCATCCCAATGTAGAGGCTAATGTTGGAGATAGAGGACCATAACCCGTTTTAAATCCGTTTAAACGGTCCCTCAGCTAGCCAGCTAGGACTGCCCTGTCCACCACCTTTACCCCCCATCTCAACCTCCTCTCCCCTATCTGATCAAACCTTCCCTACCCCTCCTGGATCTCTCTATTCGGCTGACTACAACAATATGTCCCACTCCCCCGTTTTCTCCTTTTGAATCTCTTCTGACTCTCCCCTCTCTCAGTGAATCCTCTCTCCCAATGCACAAACTGAGTCTATCATTCAGTGGATATGTTGTTGTCACGAGAGGAGAGGAAAAGTAGCCTAGCACTCCGAGCACCGGTATAGTATAGAATGTAGTCACGTTGTGATACCTCCACAGACTTGTAATTATGTCTAGTCCTATGTGAAGCTAAAGCAGAGCAGTGTGATGAGAAACGATGGGATGACATACCTTTAATAGTTAGTGTGGAGACGGGCTGCTCCTTCCTCTCCAGGTTCACTGTCTGCTTGGATGAGGGAAGTGGACCGATTTTGCTCTTTCTCTCTCACTTACACTCACTCACTCACATACACGTTATACCACGTCAGAGAGAGAGAAAGAGGAAGAGAGAGAGGAAGAGAGAGAGAGGAATTGAGGAAGAGAGGGAGAGAGAGAGGGGGGAAGAAAGGGAGAGAGAGGAAGAGAGAGGTGGAGAGAGGAAGAGAGGAAGAGAGAGAGAGAGAGAGAGAGAGAGAGAGAGAGAGAGAGAGAGAGAGAGAGAGGAAGAAAGTGAGAGAGAGGGGAAGAAAGGGAGAGAGAGGGGAAGAAAGGGAGAGAGAGGAAGAGAGAGGTGGAGAGAGGAAGAGAGAGAGAGAGAGAGAGAGAGAGAGAGAGAGAGAGGTGGAGAGAGGAAGAGAGAGAGAGAGAGAGTAAGAAAGGGAGAGAGAGGAAGAGAGAGAAAGAGAGAGGTGGAGAGAGAGTAAAAGAGAGAGAGAGTGTGTCTCCTCATCACCTGGCTCTTTCATCTCATCTTCCCCTCCCTGACCCACGGCAGCGCAACAGCAGAATGGACAGAGAACAAAAACTAGAGCAGAATGGAACAACAAACGAGAGCAGGACAGCGTGCTCCTTTCCTTCTCTCCTCCTGTCCTGCTGATAGTACACACACACTCACACTCCACACACTCTCTCCAGCACAAGCTCAGGGTAACTGCAGAGCAATGCGGAGCAGGGAGGGAGCCAGCAGGCAGGCAGGGAGGCAGCAGGGAGGCAAGCAGGGAGGTAGGGAGGCAAGGAGGCAGCAGGGAGGGAGGCAGAGAGGCAGGCAGAGAGGTAGCAGGCAGGCAGAGAGGTAGGGAGGGCAGCAGGCAGGGAGGGAGGGAAGCAGCAGAGAGGCCGCAGGGAGGCAGGCAGAGAGGCAGCAGGCATGGAGGGAGGCAGCAGGCCAGCAGGGAGGGAGGCAGCAGGGAGGCAGGCAAAGAGGCAGCAGGCAGGCAGAGAGGCAGCAAACAGGCAGAGAGGTAGGGAGGCAGAGAGGTAGGGATGCAGGCAGGCAGGGATGGAGGGAGGCAGCAGGCAGGGAGGGAGGCAGGCAGGCAGAGAGGCAGCAGGGAGGAAGGCAGAGGCAGGGAGGCAGGGAGGCAGGGAGGCAGGGAGGGAGGGAGGCAGGCAGGCAGGCAGGCAGGCAGGCAGGCAGGCAGGCAGGCAGGGAGGGAGGCAGGGAGGGTGGGAGGCAGAGAGGGAGGCAGAGAGGGAGGCAGGGAGAGAGGGAGAGATGCAGGTAGGGAGGCAGCAGGCAGGGAGAGAGTCAGCAGGCAGGGAGGGAGGCAGAGAGGCAGCAGGGAGGCATGCAGAGAGGCAGGGAGGGAGGCAGCAGGGAGGCAGGCAAAGAGGCAGCAGGCAGGCAGCAGGCAGGCAGCAAGGGGGTAGGCAGGCAGGCAGCTGGGAGGGAGGTAGGGAGGGAGGCAGGCAGGCAGGGAGGGAGGGAGGGATGCAGGCAGGCAGCTAGGAGGGAGGTAGGTAGGGAGGGAGGTAGACAGGTAGGGAGGGATGCAGGGAGGCAGGCAGACAAGCAGGCACGAAGGCAGCAGGGATTGGAGGGAGGCAGGGAGCTGTCTCTCTCTCTAGCCTCAGTAAAGGTCACCTTAACTGTCTCTCTCTCTAGCCTCAGTAAAGGTCACCTTAGCTGTCTCTCTCTCTAGCCTCAGTAAAGGTCACCTTAGTTGTCTCTCTCTCTAGCCTCAGTAAAGGTCACCTTAGCTGTCTCTCTCTCTCCAGCCTCATTAAAGGTCACCTTAGCTGTCTCTCTCTCTAGCCTCAGTAAAGATCATCGTAGCTGTCTCTCTCTCTAGCCTAAGTAAAGGTCACCTGAGCTGTCTCTCTCTCTAGCCTCAGTAAAGGTCACCTTAGCTGTCTCTCTCTCTAGCCTCAGTAAAGGTCACCTTAGCTGTCTCTCTCTCCAGCCACAGTATAGATCACCTTAGCTGTCTCTCTCTCTCCAGCCTCAGTAAAGGTCACCTTAGCTGTCTCTCCCTCTAGCCTCAGTAAAGATCACCTTAGCTGTCTCTCCCTCTAGCCTCAGTAAAGATCACCTTAGCTGTCTCTCTCTCTCCAGCCACAGTAAAGATCACCTTAGCTGTCTCTCCCTCTAGCCTCAGTAAAGGTCATCTTAGCTGTCTCTCCCTCTAGCCTCAGTAAAGGTCATCGTAGCTGTCTCTCTCTCCAGCCACAGTAAAGATCACCTTAGCTGTCTCTCTCTCTAGCCTCAGTAAAGATCACCTTAGCTGTCTCTCCCTCTAGCCTCAGTAAAGATCATCGTAGCTGTCTCTCTCTCTCCAGCCACAGTAAAGATCACCTTAGCTGTCTCTCTCTCCAGCCTCAGTAAAGATCACCTTAGCTGTCTCTCCCTCTAGCCTCAGTAAAGGTCATCTTAGCTGTCTCTCCCTCTAGCCTCAGTAAAGGTCATCTTAGCTGTCTCTCCCTCTAGCCTCAGTAAAGGTCATCGTAGCGTTCCTTTTGTCTTTTGTTGCTCTCAACGGTTCAAATCTCCTTACGGGGCCTGTTGCTAAGATCTCTCCCTCTACTTCATTACAATCCCAGAAAAACCCTCTAAAGATCTCCCTGGTTCATTGCAATCCTGCTTTAGCCTTCTCCCGAGGGAGAGTGATCTGGTGGAGGAAGGATTATTGATCTGAGGGAGGATTATTAATCTGATGGAAGAAGGATTATTGATCTAATGGAGGATCATTGATCAGATAGAGGGAGGAATATTGATCTGAAAAGAGAGGATTATTGATCTAATGGAGGGAGGATAATTAATCTGATGGAGGGAGGATTATTGATCTGATGGAGGGCGGATTATTTATCTGATGGAGGGAGGATTATTGATCTGATGAAGGGAGGATTATTGATCTGATGGAGGGCGGATTATTTATCTGATGGAGGGAGGATTATTGATTTGATGGAGGGATAAATATTGATCTGATGAGGGAGGATTATTGATCTGATGGAGGGAGGATTACTGATCTGATGGAGGGAGGATTATTGATCGGTTGGAGGGAAGATTACGGATCTGAGAGAGGATTATTGATCTGATGATTGGAGGATTATTGATTGGATGGATGATTTTTGATCTGTTGGAGGAGAGGATTACTGACCTAATGGAGGGATGATTATTGATCTAATGGAGGGAGAATAATGGTTCTGATGGAGGGAGAATTATGGTTCTGATGGAGGGAGGATTATTGATCGGATGGATTGAGGATTATTGATCTGATTGACGATTATTGATCTAATGAGGATTATTGATCTGATGGAGGGAGGATTATTGATTGGATGGACGATTCTTGATCTGTTGGAGGAGAGGATAATTGATCTGATGGAAAGAGGATATTTGATCTAATTGAGGGATTATCATTGATCGGATGGATGGATGGATGGATGGAGGATTATTGATCGGATGGAGAGAGGGTTATTGATTTGATGGAGGGAGGATTATTGATCTGATGGAGGGAGGATTACTGATCTAATTGAGGGAGGGTTATTGATCGGATGCAGGGAAGATTACGTATCTGAGAGAGGATTATTGATCTAATGGAGGGAGGATTATTGATTTGGTGGAGGGAGGATTATTGATTTGGTGGAGGGAGGATTATTGATCTGTTGGAGTGAGGATTTTTAATCTGATTGACGATTATTGATCTAATGAGGATTATTGATCTGATGGATGATTTTTGATCTTTTGGAGGAGAGAATAATTGACATGATAGAGGGAAGATAATTGATTTGATGGAGGAATGATTATTGATCGGGTGGTGGGAGGATTATTGATATGATGCAGAGAGGATTATTCATCTGATGAAGGGAGGATTATTGATCTGATGGAGGGAGGTTTATTGTTCTGATGGTTGGATAATTATTGATCGGATGAAGGGAGGATTATTGATCGGATGAAGGGAGGATTTTTGATCGGATGGATGGAGGATTATTGATCTGATGTAAGGAGGATTATTGATCTGATTTGAGGGAGGATTATTGATCTGATTTGAGGGAGGATTATTGATCTGATGATGGGAGGATTATTGATCTGATGGAGGGAGGATTATTGATCTGATGATGGGAGGATTATTGATCTGATGGAGGGAGGATTATTGATCTGATGATGGGAGGATTATTGATCTGATGATGGGAGGATTATTGATCTAACGGATGGAGGATTACTGATCTGATTGACAATATTTGATCTAATGAGGATTATTGATCTGGTGGAGGGATGATTATTGATCTGATGGAGGAATGGTTATTGATCGGTTGGAGGAAGGATTACTGATCTGATTGACAATATTTGATCTAATGAGGATTATTGATCTGATGGATGGATGATTATTGATCTGATTGACAATTATTGATCTAATGAGGATTATTAATCTGATGGAGGGAGGATTATTGATCTGATGTAAGGAGGATTATTGATCTGATGATGGGAGGATTATTGATCTGATGATGGGAGGATTATTGATCTGATGGAGGGGAGGATTATTGATCTGATTTGAGGGAGGATTATTGATCAGGTGGAGGGATGATTATTGATCTGATGTAGGGAGGATTATTGATCTGATGGAGGGATGATTATTGATCTGATGAAGGGAGGATTATTGATCTGATGCAGGGAGGATTATTGATCTGACGAAGGGAGGATTATTGATCGGATTGGTGGAGGATTATTGATCTAACGGATGGAGGATTACTGATCTGATTGACAATATTTGATCTAATGAGGATTATTGATCTGATGGATGGAGGATTATTGATTGGATGAAGGGAGATTTATTGATCTAATTGAGGGACGATTATTGATCTGATGGAGGAATGGTTATTGATCGGTTGGAGGAAGGATTACTGATCTGAGAGAGGATTATTGATCTAATGGAAGGTGGATTATTGGTTTAATGGAGGGAGGATTATTGATCTGATTGACAATTATTGATCTAATGAGGATTATTGATCTGATGGAGGGAGGATTATTGATCTGATGGAGGGATGATTATTGATCTGATGGAGAGAGGATTATTGATCTGATTTGAGGGAGGATTATTGATCTGATGCAGGGAGGATTATTGATCTGATGGAGAGAGGATTATTGATCTGATTTGAGGGAGGATTATTGATCTGATGGAGGGAGGATTATTGATCTAATGGAGAGAGGATTATTGATCTGATTTGAGGGAGGATTATTGATCTGATGGAGGGAGGATTATTGATCTAATGGAGGGAGGATTATTGATCTAATGGAGAGAGGATTATTGATCTGATTTGAGGGAGGATTATTGATCTGATGGAGGGAGGATTATTGATCTAATGGAGGGAGGATTATTGATCTGATGCAGGGAGGATTATTGATCTGATGCAGGAGAAGATAATTGATCTGATGGAGGGAGTATTATTGATCGGTTGGCGGGAAGATTACGGATCTGAGAGAGGATTATTGATCTAATGGAGGGAGGATTATTGTTCTGATTGAGGTAGGATTTTTGATCTGATGGAGGAGAGGATAATTGATATGATGGAGGGATGGTTATTGATCAAATGGAGGGATGGTTATTGATCGGATGTTGGCAGGATTATTGATCTGATGGAGGGAGGAATAATGATCGGGTGGATGGAGGATTATTGATCGGATGGTTGGAGCATTATTGATTGGATGTAGGGAGGATTATTGATCATTTAGATTGAGGATATTGATCTGATGAAGGCATATTTATTGATCTTACGCACGGAGGATTATTGATCTAATGGAGGGAGGATAATTGATCTGATGGAGGGAGTATTATTGATCTGAAGGAGGGAGGATTTTTGATCTGATGGGTTGGCCAAAACAACAATTGTTAATGGTAATGCGATATTATCATTGACTAAATCTAGTACATATTCTCCAGATCATAGTAGTTGATACCTTACAGTGCATATATTTGGCTCTTTAATGATTTATTTCTTGCAGAAGAGTAAAAGTGAGATCAACATTTACTAAACCCCAGACTGTGGTACAGTACTATACAAACATACTATGTTTCCTCTCTTTAATTCATTATTTCACCCAGAAGGGATTTTGTTTAACATTTTTGTCACGCCCTGATCTGTTTCACCTGTCTTTGTGCTTGTCTCCACCCCCCTCTAGGTGTCGCCCATCTTCCCCATTATCCCCTGTGTACTTATACCTGTGTTTTCTGTTTGTGTGTTGCCAGTTTGTCTTGTTTGTCAAGTTTACCAGCATTTGTCCTGTCAGCTCCTGTCTTTTCCCAGCCTCTGTTTTTCTTGCCCTCCTGGTTTTTGACCCTTGCTTGTTCGGACCCTGAACCCGCCCGCCTAACCACTCTGCCTGACCTGATCCTGAGCCTGTCTACCGTCCTCTACCTTTGCCCCTGTTGCTGTAATAAACGTTGTTACTTGGACACCGTCTGCATCTGGGTCTTACCTTATCATTATGTCAGGTACAGTATATCATTGTTGAGCTTGATATTTCATAAAACACAAGAGGGTATGTAGAACTGACCAATACTGTGTAGGATGTAATAAACGACCATTACAAACAGCTAAACAAAGTCCCCTGTCATGATAGTGCCTCTCAGCCATCATCTGGATAACATGTCTAACACATTATAAATAACGTATACCATATGTCTTTGGAATAGAATGACATAGTAAAGACTTAAGGTATACTATATGGCGTATACCATAAATCTTTAGTAAGTAATTCCGTTTGTGGGATTAAATTCTGTCTACAATATATTCATCCCTCCCGATGGAATTGAAAAGGATTGTCCGTAATGTATCTACACATGATGACCTCTAACCCTAACCCTAATCTAGACATGATGACCTCTAAGCCTAATCTACATGGGATGACCTCTAACCCTAATCTACACGTGATGACCTCTAACCCTAATCTACACGTGATGACCTCTAACCCTAATCTAGACATGATGACCTCTAACCCTAATCTACACGTGATGACCTCTAACCCTAATCTACACGTGATGACCTCTAACCCTAATCTAGACATGATGACCTCTAACCCTAATCTACATGTGACGTCCTCTAACCCTAACCTTATTGTAGATGTAACGCCCTCTAACCCTAATCTAGACATTATGTCCTCTAACCCTAATCTAGACACGATGTCCTCTAATCATAACCCTAATCTAGACATGATGTCCTCTAACCCTAATCTAGACATTATGTCCTCTAACCCTAATCTAGACATGATGTCCTCTAATCATAACCCTAATCTAGACATGATGTCCTCTAATCCTAACCCTAATCTAGACACGATGTACTCTAATCCTAACCCTAATCTAGAAATGATGTCCTCTAACCCTAATCTAGACATGTCCTCTAATCCTAACCCTAATCTAGACATGATGTCCTCTAACCCTAATCTAGACATGATGTCCTCTAACCCTAATCTAGACATGTCCTCTAATCCTAACCCTAATCTAGACATGATGTCCTCAAACCTTAATTTAGACATGATGTCCTCTAATCCTAACCCTAATCTAGACATGATGTCCTCTAATCATAACCCTAATCTAGACATGATGTCCTCTAATCATAACCCTAATCTAGATGTGATGACCTCTAACCCTAATCTACACATGATGGCCTCTAACCCTAATCTACACATGATGACCTCTAACCCTAATCTACATGTGATGTCCTCTAACCCTAATCTAGACACGATGTCCTCTAATCCTAATCTAGAAATGATGTCCTCTAATCCTAATCTAGACATGATGTCCTCTAATCATAACCCTAATCTAGAAATGATGTCCTCTAACCCTAATCTAGACATGATGTCCTCTAATCATAACCCTAATCTAGACATGATGTCCTCTAATCCTAACCCTAATCTAGACATGATGTCCTCTAATCCTAACCCTAATCTAGACATGATGTCCTCTAACCCTAATCTAGACATGATGTCCTCTAACCCTAATCTAGACATGTCCTCTAATCCTAACCCTAATCTAGACATGATGTCCTCTAACCCTAATCTAGACATGATGTCCTCTAATCATTACCCTAATCTAGACATGATGTCCTCTAATCATAACCCTAATCTAGACATGATGTCCTCTAACCCTAATCTAGACATGATGTCCACTAATCCTAACCTAGACATGATGTCCTCTAACCCTAATCTAGACATGTCCTCTAATCCTAACCCTAATCTAGACATGATGTCTTCTAACCCTAAACCTATTGAGGCCAGGTCAACATGAGGCCAGTTCAACATGAGGCCAGTTCAACATGAGGCCAGGTCAACATGAGGCCAGTTCAACATGAGGCCAGGTCAACATGAGGCCAGTTCAACATGCGGCCAGTTCAACATGTGGCCAGGTCAACATGAGGCCAGGTCAACATGTGGCCAGGTCAACATGTGGCCAGTTCACCATGTGGCCAGTTCAACATGAGGCCAGTTCAACATGAGGCCAATTCAACATGAGGCCAGGTCAACATGAGGCCAGTTCAACATGAGGCCAGGTCAACATGAGGCCAGTTCAACATGAGGCCAGGTCAACATGTGGCCAGGTCAACATGAGGCCAGGTCAACATGTGGCCAGGTCAACATGTGGCCAGTTCAACATGAGGCCAGGTCAACATGAGGCCAGTTCAACATGAGGCCAGTTCAACATGAGGCCAGGTCAATATGAGGCCAGGTCAACATGAGGCCAGTTCAACAAGAGGCCAGTTCAACATGAGGCCAGGTCAACATGAGGCCAGTTCAACATGAGGGCAGTTCAACATGAGTCCAGTTCAACATGAGGCCAGTTCAACATGCGGCCAGTTCAACATGCGGCCAGTTCAACATGAGGCCAGGTCAACATGTGGCCAGGTCAACATGTGGCCAGGTCAACATGAGGCCAGGTCAACATGTGGCCAGGTCAACATGTGGCCAGTTCAACATGAGGCCAGGTCAACATGAGGCCAGTTCAACATGAGGCCAGTTCAACATGAGGCCAGGTCAATATGAGGCCAGGTCAACATGAGGCCAGTTCAACATGAGGCCAGTTCAACATGAGGCCAGGTCAACATGAGGCCAGTTCAACATGAGGCCAGTTCAACATGAGGCCAGTTCAGCATGAGGCCAGGTTAACATGCGTTCAGGTCCACATGTGGCCAGGTCAAAACAACAATTTCAGTGTGTATTGAAATAGACTTTCTCAGAATGAGATAAAGGGTCAGGTTGTTTGGTGTGTGTGTGTGTGTATGTGTGTGTGCGTGCATGCATGTGGGCGTGTGCATGTGTGTGTGTGTGTGCGTGCGTGTGTACATGTGGGGTCCTGTGACTGAGTACGTGTGTGTCCGCTGTGTCTGAGGTGACAGAAATAGCAGATTCTTGCTCACTCTAGCCGAACCAATCACAGAGGAGGAACATAGAATGATTACCATGGCAATCCGGTCCTCAGACAGACTCCCATTCGCTCTCTCACTCTCACTGCCTTCCTCTCTCTCTCTTTCTGTCTTTCTCAAATCACATGCGCCAAATACAACAGGTGTAAAACTTTAATGTGAAATGCTTACTTACAAGCGCTTTCCAATGATGCAGTTAAACAAGAAAAAGTTAAATAGTAACACAAGAGGAATAAAATACACAAGAATGATGCTATATACACCTTAGATTGTAAACTGTCATGGTCAAAACATATAGATTTAATGGGTGTAAAGATGGGTAGAGATCTGTCCGTAATAAAGAGATGTTCTGCTTTTTTGACACCACACTCCAAAAAACAAGTCCTTCAGGCTCTAGTTTTATCTTACCTTGATTATTGTTCAGTCATGTGGTCAAGTGCTGCAAGGAAAGACCTAAACTCAGCAAAAAAATAAACGTCCTTTTTTCAGGACCCTGTCTTTCAAAGATAATTCGTAAAAATCCAAATAACTTCACAGATCTTCATTGTAAAGGGTTTAAACACTGGTTCTCCATGCTTGTTCAATGAACCATAAACAATTAATGAACATGCACCTGTGGAACGGTCAATAAGAATCAGCTTACAGACGGTCGGCAATTAAGGTCACAGTTATGACACTAAAGAGGCCTTTCTACTGACTCTGAAAAACACCAAAAGAAAGATTCCCAGGGTCCCTGCTCATCTGCGTGAACGTGCCATAGGCATGCTGCAAGGAGGCATGAGGACTGCAGATGTGGCCAGGGCAATAAATAGCAATGTCCGTACTGTGAGACGCCTAAGACAGCGCTACAGGGAGACAGGATGGACAGCTGATCGTCCTCGCAGTGGCAGACCATGTATAACAACACCTGCACAGGATCGGTACATCCGAACATAACACCTGTGGGACAGGTACAGGATGGCAACAACTGCCCGAGTTACACCAGGAACGCACAATCCCTCTATCAGTGCTCAGACTGTCCGCAATAGGCTGAGAGAGGCTGGACTGAGGGCTTGTAGGCCTGTTGTAAGGCAGGTCCTCACCAGACATCACTGGCAACAATGTCGCCTATGGGCACAAACCCACAGTCGCTGGACCAGACAGGACTGGCAAAAAGTGCTCTTCACTGACGAGTCGCGGTTTTGATTTGCGTTTATTGTCGAAGGAATGAGCGTTACACCGAGGCCTGTACTCTGGAGCGGGATCGGTTTGGAGGTGGAGAGTCTGTCATGGTCTGGGGCGGTGTGTCACAGCATCATCAGACTGAGCTTGTTGTCATTGCAGGCAATCTCAACGCTGTGTGTTACAGGGAAGACATCCTCCTTCCTCATGTGGTACCCTTCCTGCAGGCTCATCCTGACATGACGCTCCAGCATGACAATGCCACCAGCCATACTGCTTGTTCTGTGTGTGATTTCCTGCAAGACAGGAATGTCCGTGTTCTGCCATGGCCAGCGAAGAGCCCCGATCTCAATCCCATTGAGCACGTCTGAGACTTGTTGGATCGGAGAGTGAGGGCTAGGATCATTCCCCCCAGAAATGTCCGGGAACTTGCAGGTGCCTTGGTGGAAGAGTGGGGTAACATCTAACAGCAAGAACCGGCAAATCTTTTGAAGTCCATGAGGAGATGCACTGCAGTACTTAATGCAGCTGGTGGCCACACCAGATACTGGCTGTTACTTTTGACCCCCCCCTTTGTTCAGGGACACATAATTCAATTTCTGTTAGTCACATGTCAGTGGAACTTGTTCAGTTTATGTCTCAGTTGTTGAATCTTGTTATGTTCATATAAATATTTACACATGTTAAGTTTTCTGAAAATAAATGCAGTTGACAGTGAGAGGACGTTTCTTCTTTTGCTGAGTTTAGTTAAGCTGCAGCTGGTCCAGAACAGAGTGGCACGTCTTGCTCTTCATTGTAATCAGAGGGCTAATATAAATACTATGCATGCCAGTCTCTCTTGGCTAAGAGTTGAGGAGAGACTGACCACATCACTTCTTCTTTTTATAAGAAACATTAATGTGTTGGAAGATCCAAATTGTTTGCATAGTCAACTTACACACAGGTCTGACACACACACTTAGCCCACCAGACATGCCACCAGGGGTCTTTTCACAGTCCCCAAATCCAGAACAAATTCAAGAAAGTGAACAGTATTATATAGAACCATTGTTGCATGGAACTTCCTTCCATCTCATATTGCTGAAATGAACAGCAAACCTGGTTTTAAAAAAACGATAAAGCAACACCTCACGTCACAACGCCTCTCCTGTATTTAACCTAGATATTTTGTGTGTACTGTTGTGTTCATAAGTAGGTTATTTGTTCATTTTATAAATTGATATAGTTCTGTCCTTGAGCTGTTCTTGTCTATTAATTTTCTGTATTATGTCATTGTGTTTCATGTTTTGTGTGGACCCCAGGAAGAGTAGCTGCTGCTTTCGCAAACAGCTAATGGGGATCCTGTTAAAATACCAGATACCAAATAACAAAGTAGTGCAGCCTCCTCAGTGTTGGAAAGTCGTGGAGGGAGACACAGATGATGTCACAGAGCCGATTGAGATCCACTTGTAAACATAGAAAATACAGTATAGAGAGATGCATATACAGAACCAGTCAAAAGTTTGGACACACCTACTCATTGAAGGGTTTTTCTTTATTTTTACTATTTTCTACATTGTAGAATAATAGTGAAAGACATCAAAACAATGAAATGTATTTTTTATTTAACTAGGCAAGTCAGTTAAAAATAAATTCTTCTTTTCAATGACGGCCTAGGAACCGTGGTTTAACTACCTTGTTCGGGGGCCTGAACGACAGATTTTTACCTTGTCAGCTCGGGGATTCGATCTTGCAACCTTGCGGTTGCTAGTCCAACGCTCTAACCTCTAGGCTACCTGCTGCCCCATGGAATCATGTAGTAACCAAAAAAGTGTTAAAAAATCAAAATATATTTTACATTTGAGATTCTTCAAATTCCTCTTTGCCTTGACAACAGCTTTCCACACTCTTGGCATTCTCTCAACCAGCTTCACCTGGAATGCTTTCCCAACAGTCTTGAAGGAGTTCCCACATACGCTGAGCACTTGTTGGCTGCTTTTCCTTCACTCTGCAGTCCACCTCATCCCAAACCATCTCAATATGGTTGAGGTCGGGTGATTGTGGAGGCCAGGTCATCTGATGCAGCACTCCATCCCTCTCCTTCTTGGTCAAATAGCCCTTACACAGCCTCGAGGTGTGTAGGGTCATTGTCCTGTTGAAAAACAAATGATAGTCCCACTAAGCTCAAACCAGAATTCTAAATAAATCACAGACAGTGTCACAAGCAAAGCACCCCCACACAATCACACCTCCTCCTCCATGTTTCATGGTGGGAACCACACAATCAAAGATAATCCGTTCACCTACTCTGCGTCTTACAAATACACAGCGGTTGGAAACAAAAACATCAAATTTGGACTCATCAGACTAAAGGACAGATTTCCATCGGTCTAATGTCCATTGCTCGTGTTTCTTGGCCCAAGCAAGTCTCTTCTTGTTATTTGTTGTCCTTTAGCAGTGGTTCCTTTTCTGCAATTTGACAATGAAGGCCTGTCTGCTCTGAACAGTTGATGTTGAGATGTGACGTGGTAAGGTTGGACCCAGGTGCAGAGAAGAGACCAGACAAGGAATCAGTGGTTAAGAATAAACATAATACTTTAGTGAGAAAAGGTAGCCTGAGGATCACAATACACATGAAAAAACAACAAACACTAAGTCTCGAAAACTCACTCAGGAAACGAACGCACACGGTGAACAATTCAAGCTTCCGCATAGGACAACAGAAAACACAATGAGTAAATTGGACACACCTGAATGTAGTTAATGTCTCTAAGACAGTCTCTGCCGCCCTCTGGTGACAGGTGGAACCATGACAGTACCCCCCCTTCTAGGAGTGTCTCCAGGCGCGGAGCCAGGGCGACCACCAAGTAGTTGGTTGAAGTCCTGGATCCAGGATGTCCCGGGCAGCCACCCACGCCAGCTCCTCTGGGCCATACCCCTCCCAGTCCACCAGGTACTGCATGGTGCCTCGGATCCGATGAGCCTCCAACAGATGCTGGACAGTGTAGGCCAGGCGACCATCAACAAGTCGAGGGGGCGGAGGGGCAGGTGTGGGGAGAGGGAAGGGACTGGTCCTTACCAGCTTGAGACGGGAGACATGGAAGGATGGACAGACCCTCATAGACCTGGGAAGCTGGAGACGATAGGTGGCCCGGGTTGATGCGAGTCAGGATCTTGAATGGTCCTACGTAGCGTGGAGCGAGCTTCCGTGAGTCCACCTTTAAGAGAAGATCACGGGTGGACAGCCACACCCGTTGTCCTGGTCAGAGGAGCCGAAGAGGCCTTCGATGCCGGTTTGCCTGGTGTTGGTGTCGGGCAGAGGAGCGGAGCAAGGAGGATTGCACTCTGATCCAGGTGGGGTGACATCGTTGAATGAATGCCTCGGCTGATGGCACCCCCGCTTCGGCCTCTTGTTCAGCAGAAAGAGGGGGGAGGGCAAACAGACACTCGAACGTTGACAGTCCAGTGGACGAGTTCGGCAGTGTGTTGTGATCATACTCCGCCCACACGAGGAACTTGCTCCAGTTGCTGGCCTGGGTGGAGACGAAATAGCAGAGGAACTTCTCCAGATCAGCTGGTTGGCCCGCTCAGTTTCCCCATTCGACTGTGGGTGGAACCCCGAGGAGAGATTCACCGATGCCCCTAACAGGGAGCAGAAGGCTTTCCAATACCGTGCGACAAACTGGGGCCCACGATCCGAGACAATGTCCTGGGGAAGTCTGTGTAGTCGAAAGACATGGGTAATCATGAGATCAGTGGTTTAATATTTTTATTTAAATGCATTCCAGGTGACTACCTCATGAAGCTGGTTGAGAGAATGCCAAGAGCGTACAAAGCTGTCATCAAGGCAATGGGTGGCTACTTTGAAGAATCTCAAATATAATATATATTTTGATTTGTTTAGCACTTTATTTGGCTACTACATTATTCGATATGTGTTCTTTCATAGTTTTGATGTCTTCACTATTATTCTACAATGTAGAAAATAGTAAAAATAAAGAAAAACACTTTTGACTGGTACTGTGTATAAAATACCAGTCATTAAAGGGACAGAGACATATAAAGATCAATCAAATCTACAGTATATAGCTCCTTATTAAAGGAATAGTCCACCACTATTTCTGCATTGAACTACTGTTGCCATAGTTGTAAAACAGCTAATATTAGTATTGACCATCGGGAGACTTTGCTCTGATTAGATTCTTTGTCATCAACAACCCCTTGGTACAGTACTATAGTATGACCAAATGCCTATTTGATTTTGTGAGAGCCACTGTAAAACCATGGCTTACCAGTAGATGGTGGTGTTAGATCTCTGAATGAGTGACAAAACCCTGGCAGAGAGAGCAAATGGGAGAGAAGAGGAGAGAAAGAACAGAGCAGTATTGGGAGAGAAGAGGAGACAGAGAACAGAGCAGTATTGGGAGAGAAGGGGAGACAGAGAACAGAGAACAGAGCAGTATTGGGAGAGAAGGGGAGACAGAGAACAGAGAACAGAGCAGTATTGGGAGAGAAGAGGAGACAGAGAACATAGCAGTATTAGGAGAGAAGGGGAGACAGAGAACACAGCAGTATTGGGAGAGAAGAGGAGACAGAGAACAGAGAACAGAGCAGTATTGGGAGAGAAGAGGAGACAGAGAACAGAGCAGTATTGTCGATTAAGGCAGCCCTCCGCACCACTCTGATTCACATTTCAGTTGAATGCATTCAGTTGTACAACTGACTAGGTATCCCCCTTTCCCTTTCCCATTGGAAGAGAAGAGGAGACAGAGAGCACAGAGCAACATTGGGAAAGAAGAGGAGAGAGAGCTGAGAACGTTGTAGGCAATAACTGGCAAATCCAACTCCTAACCAATTTTCAATCTGTCTTTGGCCGAGTCTATAATACCTACATGTTTTAAGCAGACCACCATAGTCTCTGTGCCCAAGAACACTAAGGTAACCTGCCTAAATGACCACCAACCCGTAGCACTCACGTCTGTAGCCATGAAGTGCTTTGAAAGGCTGGTCATGGCTCACATCAACACCATCATCCCAGAAACACAATACCCACTCCAATTTGCATACCGCCCCAAAAGATCCACAGATGACGCGGTCCCTATTGCACTCAACACTGCCCTTTCCCACCTGGACAAAAGGAACTCCTACAGTACGTTAATGTACTGTTCATTGACTACAGCTCAGCGTTCAACCCCATAGTGCCCTCAAAGCTCATCACTAAGCTAAAGGACCCTGGGACTAAACACCTCCCTCTGCATCTGGATCCTGGACTTCCTGACGGGCCGCCCCCAGGTGGTGAGGGTAGGGAACAACACATCTGCCACGCTGATGCTCAACACGGGGGCCCCTCAGGGGTGTGTGCTTAGTCCCCTCCTGTACTCTCTGTTCACCCACGACTGCGTGGCCAAACACGACTCCAACACAACGGTGGTAGGCCTGATCACCGACAACGATGAGACAGCCTATAGGGAGGAGGTCAGAGACCTGACAGTGTGGTGCCAGGACAACAACTTCTCCCTCAACGTGATCAAGACAAAGGAGATGATCGTGGACTTCTCACCGACGGGGCTGTAGTGGATCAGGTTGAGAGCTTCAAGTTCCTTTGTGTCCACATCACCAGCAAACTATCATGGTCCAAACACACCAAGACAGTCGTGAAGAGGGCACGACAATGCCTATTCCCCCTCAGGAGACTGAAAAGATTTGCAATGGGTCCTCAGATCCTCAAAAAGTTCTACATCTGCACCATCGAGAGCATCCTGACTGGTTGCATCAACGCCTGGTATGGCAACTGCTCGGCTTCCGACCACAAGGTGCAACAGAGGGTAGTGCGTACGGCCCAGTACATCACCGGGTTCAAGCTTCCTGCCATCCAGGACCTCTATACCAGGCGGTGTCAGAGGAAGGCCCTAAAAATTGCCAAAGACTCCAGCCACCCAAGGCATAGACTGTTCTCTCTGCTACTGCACAGCAAGCGGTACTGGAGTGCCAAGACAGATTCTACCCCCAAGCCATAAGACAGCTGAACAACAAATCAAATGACTACCCAGACTATTTGCATTGACCCCCCCCCCCCCCTTTTTTTACACTGCTGCTCCTCACTGTTTATTATCTAAGCATAGTCACTTACTGTTATAGGAATTTTCTATCCTAATGATAATAATTAACAATCAATAAGCCTTGACTAATTCCCAAGGTTTGTAAGACAATGGGTTAATAATTAGGCAAGGACTCAGCTTTCTGCAAAAGGTTCGTACGGTTTATTCAGAGAACGTTCTGCCCAACATGAATAAAGAAGTTCATTTTATCCTCTCTCTCCGCTTACGCACACACCTCCACACCAAAAGTAGATAACCTACGCACACACATACACACAAACAGCAGGTGAACAGTATCTCTCCCTTGACTTCCCACCACTGTTAATCACTATCCAGCGCAGCCTGTTCCTTTCCCCAGAGATTAGGAGAACCTTGAAGGCTACTCCCATATTTCCTCCAAAGCCTCTCAAAGCTGCTAGGTCAGGTAGAACAAATGTCTACTGTTCTCTTAGGTCCTCTAATACGCACACACATTTCTCTCCCTCTCCAGCCTCAACTAGACCTTTATGGGACTTACGTTCAGTACTTTAATTATTCATTACACATTCTACATCAACTACTAATTACTAATTAGATAAGTTTCAGAGTGGATTCTTTACTCATTTACCAATAATCATTTATTTCACTTATCACTTACCCCTACCACATGTACATATTACTTCAATTACCTTGATTAACCTGTACCCCGCACATTGACTTGGTACCGGTACCCTTGTATATAGCCTCGTTATTGTTATTTTGTTGTGTTACTTTTTTAAACTTTCGTTTATTTAGTAAATATTTTCTTAACTCAAATGTTTCTTAAAACTGCATTCATAAATCATCAATCTAGCATCAATCTATCATCAATCGATCATCAATTGATCATCAATCAATCATCAATCAATCATCAATCTATCATCAATCAATCATCAATCAATCATCAATCAATCCTCAATCATCAATCTATCATCAATCAATCATTCACCAATCAATCATCAATCGATCATCAATCAATCATCAATCTATCATCAATCTATCATCAATCAATCATCAATCATCAATCATCAATCAATCATCAATCAATCCTCAATCATCAATTTATCATCAATCAATCATTCACCAATCACTCATCAATCGATCATCAATCAATCATCAATCAATCATCAATCTATCATCAATCAATCATCAATATATCATCAATCATTCACCAATCAATCATCAATCATTCACCAATCAATCATCAATCTATCATCAATCTATCATCAGTCAATCATCAATCAATCATCAATCAATCATCAATCAATCATCAATCAATCATCAATCTATCATCAATCAATCATCAATATATCATCAATCTACTGTCAATCAATCAATCATCAATCAATCATCAATCGATCATCAATCGATCATCAATCAATCATCAATCAATCAATCAATCATCAATCAATCATCAATCTATCCTCAATCATCAATCTATCATCAATCAATCATCAATCAATCATCAATCGATCATGAATCAATCATCAATCAATCATCAATCAATCATCAATCTATCATGAATCAATCATGAATCAATCATCAATATATCATCAATCATTCACCAATCAATCATCAATCATTCACCAATCAATCATCAATCTATCATCAATCTATCATCAGTCAATCATCAATCTATCATCAGTCAATCATCAATCTATCATCAGTCAATCATCAATCTATCATCAGTCAATCATCAATCAATCATCAATCATCAATCTATCATCAATCTATCATCAATCTATTATCAATCAATGCATGACATGATGTAGTAGAGTGTCAAGTATATTTATCTGTTGTTCAATTCATTATCTGTTATCCTCTTGTAGTTGGATTCTGGATATGATCAACTGCTGTTAAAATGTTTAAACAGTACAACAGCAGAACTCAAAAAGCAGGAAGAGCGAGAAAATGTCAAACATTTCTTACTTTTTATTGAGTCGAAAGGTTATACTCTACAGTTTTTAATCTATTCTCTCATGTTACATTTTTGTTCTGCAGTCAGATTCAGATACACTGGACTTTTTTAAACAAACCATTCAAAGCCCTTTAACTTTATTCACAAGATCCTTCTAACAGAACCAGCAGGTTCATTACTGATACAGTGGGTACTCCATTAACTCACTGTGTACAATGTACCGTGTAGTAGTCTTAGAGCAGAAGCCATTAAAAAAAGCTTTCATCAATTGTTTTCTCTTCCCCAACGGCTGAATCACATGAGGTTGGTGGAACTATTATTGGGGACCACATGCTCGTGGTAATAGCTGGAGCGGAATTGGTGGAATGGTATCAAATACATCAAGCACATGGTGTCCAGGTGTTTAATGCCATTCCATTTACTCAATTCCAGCCATTATTATGAGACGTCCTCCCCTCAGCAGCCTCAGGCAGGATGTTCCCCAACACCTCAATAGACTGTTCTCTCTAGGAGGCAGCATGTTCCCCAACACCTCAATAGACTATTCTCTCTAGGAGGCAGCATGTTCCCCAACACCTCAATAGACTGTTCTCTCTAGGAGGCAGCATGTTGCCCAACACCTCAATAGACTATTCTCTCTAGGAGGCAGCATGTTGCCCAACACCTCAATAGACTATTCTCTCTAGGAGGCAGCATGTTCCCCAACACCTCAATAGACTATTCTCTCTAGGAGGCAGCATGTTCCCCAGCACCTCAATAGACTATTCTCTCTAGGAGACAGCATGTTCCCCAACACCTCAATAGACTATTCTCTCTAGGAGGCAGCATGTTCCCCAACACCTGAATAGACTGTTCTCTCTAGGAGGCAGCATGTTGCCCAACACCTGAATAGACTGTTCTCTCTAGGAGACAGCATGTTCCCCAACACCTCAATAGACTATTCTCTCTAGGAGGCAGCATGTTCCCCAACACCTGAATAGACTGCTCTCTCTAGGAGGCAGCATGTTCCCCAACACCTCAATAGACTATTCTCTCTAGGAGGCAGCATGTTCCCCAACACCTCAACAGACAATTCTCTCTAGGAGGCAGCATGTTCCCCAACACCTCAATAGACTATTCTCTCTAGGAGGCAGCATGTTCCCCAACACCTCAATAGACTATTCTCTCTAACAGGCAGCATGTTCCCCAACACCTGAATAGACTATTCTCTCTTGGAGGCAGCATGTTCCCCAACACCTCAATTGACTATTCTCTCTAGGAGGCAGCATGTTCCCCAACACCTGAATAGACTATTCTCTCTAGGAGGCAGCATGTTCCCCAACACCTGAATAGACTATTCTCTCTAGGAGGCAGCATGTTCCCCAACACCTCAATAGACTGTTCTCTCTAGGAGGCAGCATGTTCCCCAACACCTCAATAGACTATTCTCTCTAGGAGGCAGCAAGTTCCCCAACACCTCAATAGACTATTCTCTCTAGGAGGCAGCATGTTCCCCAACACCTCAATAGACTATTCTCTCTAGGAGGCAGCATGTTCCCCAACACCTCAATAGACTATTCTCTCTAGGAGGCAGCATGTTCCCCAACACCTCAATAGACTTTCTCTCTAGGCGGCAGCATGTTCCCCAACACCTCAATAGACTACTCTCTCTAGGAGGCAGCATGTTCCCCAACACCTCAATAGACTATTTTCTCTAGGAGGCAGCATGTTCCCCAACACCTCAATAGACTATTCTCTCTAGGAGGCAGCATGTTCCCCAACACCTCAATAGACTATTCTTTCTAGGAGGCAGCATGTTCCCCAACACCTCAATTGACTATTCTCTCTAGGAGGCAGCATGTTCCCCAACACCTCAATAGACTGTTCTCTCTAGGAGGCAGCATGTTCCCCAACACCTCAATAGACTATTCTCTCTAGGAGGCAGCATGTTCCCCAACACCTGAATAGACTATTCTCTCTAGGAGGCAGCATGTTCCCCAACACCTCAATAGACTATTCTCTCTAGGAGGCAGCATGTTCCCCAACACCTCAATAGACTATTCTCTCTAGGAGGCAGCATGTTCCCCAACACCTCAATAGACTATTCTCTCTAGGAGGCAGCATGTTCCCCAACACCTGAATAGACTATTCTCTCTAACAGGCAGCATGTTCCCCAACACCTGAATAGACTATTCTCTCTAGGAGGCAGCATGTTCCCCAACACCTGAATAGACTATTCTCTCTAACAGGCAGCATGTTCCCCAACACCTGAATAGACTATTCTCTCTAGGAGGCAGCATGTTCCCCAACACCTCAATAGACTATTCTCTCTAGGAGGCAGCATGTTCCCCAACACCTCAATAGACTATTCTCTCTAGGAGGCAGCATGTTCCCCAACACCTGAATAGACTGTTCTCTCTAGGAGGCAGCATGTTCCCCAACACCTGAATAGACTATTCTCTCTAGGAGGCAGCATGTTCCCCAACACCTGAATAGACTATTCTCTCTAGGAGGCAGCATGTTCCCCAACACCTGAATAGACTATTCTCTCTAGGAGGCAGCATGTTCCCCAACACCTGAATAGACTATTCTCTCTAGGAGGCAGCATGTTCCCCAACACCTCAATAGACTATTCTCTCTAGGAGGCAGCATGTTCCCCAACACCTCAATAGACTATTCTCTCTAGGAGGCAGCATGTTCCCCAACACCTCAATAGACTATTCTCTCTAGGAGGCAGCATGTTCCCCAACACCTCAATAGACTATTCTCTCTAGGAGGCAGCAAGTTCCCCAACACCTCAATAGACTATTCTCTCTAGGAGGCAGCATGTTCCCCAACACCTCAATAGACTATTCTCTCTAGGAGGCAGCATGTTCCCCAACACCTCAATAGACTATTCTCTCTAGGAGGCAGCATGTGACAGCATGTTCCCCAACACCTCAATAGACTATTCTCTCTAGGAGGCAGCATGTTCCCCAACACCTGAATAGACTGTTCTCTCTAGGAGGCAGCATGTTCCCCAACACCTCAATAGACTGTTCTCTCTAGGAGGCAGCATGTTCCCCAACACCTCAATAGACTATTCTCTCTAGGAGGCAGCATGTTCCCCAACACCTCAATAGACTGTTCTCTCTAACAGGCAGCATGTTGCCCAACACCTGAATAGACTATTCTCTCTAGGAGGCAGCATGTTCCCCAACACCTGAATAGACTGTTCTCTCTAGGAGGCAGCATGTTCCACAACACCTCAATAGACTTTTCTGTTAGTCACCAAGAGGCCTTGGCTTGCTGTGTCTTTTACCTTCATGCTTATTTCTGACGGCTTTGTGTAAAAATTCCAGTGCAAAAAGAAAAAGAAAAAAGAAGAACATTATTCTCTAACATTCGTAACTCTTAATGGCCATACAAACTCCTCCTCAAAGCAAAGACCTTGACGACCAACACCAACAGCAATCCTTTTGATAAAATGACAAAACTGGCAACACTTCATTCCAATAACATTTAATGTATTCCTCTTCACATCGGCGAGGTGAGCTTCTACCTTTCACTAGCTCTATAGGTTTCAGTAGCTATTAAACACTCTTTTCTTTCAATATGAAACTGGCTCTATACTCAGATAAACACATTATTTCAACACTGAAGACATTAGACTGAAACAAAAGCCTGACTGAAGAACAGACGGGAACAGACTGACTGAAGAACAGACGGGAACAGACAAAATTCTGAATGATCCGTCAATAACATCGGGTAATAATACAAGAATACTGTTATTAGCACATTGGTAAAACATAGCAATATACTACCCGACAATATTTAACAGAACATTTTCAGAAAACTAGCAGTGAGAGTAAAACATTTGAATGGGAACTGGAAGCCACCTGGGACTGAACCCTTTCCCCGACAATGAGAGCCCAGGGTGATACAGAGTAATACAGAGACAGTCACTACCATAGATATTACACTATAGTCAGTCAGTACCATAGATATTAGACTATAGTCAGTCAGTACCATAGATATTAGACTATAGTCAGTCAGTACCATAGATATTAGACTATAGTCAGTCAGTACCATAGATATTATAGTCAGTCAGTACCATAGATATTAAACTATACTCAGTCAGTACCATAGATATTACACTATATATAGTCAGTACCATAGATACTAAACTATAGTAGGTCAGTCAGTACCATAGATATTAGACTATAGTCAGTCAGTACCATAGATATTAGACTATATATAGTCAGTCAGTACCATAGATATTAAACTATAGTCAGTCACTACCATAGATATTAGACTATATATAGTCAGTCACTACCATAGATATTACACTATAGTCAGTCAGTACCATAGATATTATAGTCAGTCAGTACCATAGATATTAAACTATACTCAGTCAGTACCATAGATATTAGACTATAGTCAGTCAGTACCATAGATATTACACTATATATAGTCAGTACCATAGATACTAAACTATAGTAGGTCAGTCAGTACCATAGATATTAGACTATATATAGTCAGTCAGTACCATAGATATTAGACTATAGTCAGTCAGTACCATAGATATTAGACTATATATAGTCAGTCAGTACCATAGATATTAAACTATATATAGTCAGTCAGTACCATAGATATTAGACTATAGTCAGTCAGTACCATAGATATTAGACTATATATAGTCAGTCAGTACCATAGACATTAAACTATAGTCAGTCAGTACCATACAAATTAGACTATATATAGTCAGTCAGTACCATAGATATTAGACTATATATAGTCAGTCAGTACCATAGACATTAAACTATAGTCAGTCAGTACCATAGACATTAAACTATAGTCAGTCAGTACCATAGTTATTAGACTATAGTCAGTCAGTACCATAGATATTAGACTATACATAGTCAGTACCATAGATATTAGACTATAGTCAGTCAGTACCATAGATATTAGACTATAGTCTGTCAGTACCATAGATATTAGACTATATATAGTCAGTACCATAGATATTAGACTATAGTCAGTCAGTACCATAGATATTAGACTATATATAGTCAGTCAGTATCATAGATATTAGACTATAGTCAGTCAGTACCATAGATATTAGACTATAGTCAGTCAGTACCATAGATATTAGACTATAGTCAGTCAGTACCATAGATATTAGACTATAGTCAGTCAGTACCATAGATATTAGACTATATATAGTCAGTCAGTACCATAGATATTAGACTATAGTCAGTCAGTACCATATACATTAGACTATACATAGTCAGTCAGTACCATAGATATTAGACTATATATAGTCAGTACCATAGATATTAGACTATAGTCAGTCAGTACCATAGATATTAGACTATAGTCAGTCAGTACCATAGACATTAGACTATACATAGTCAGTCAGTACCATAGATATTAGACTATAGTCAGTCAGTACCATAGACATTAGACTATACATAGTCAGTCAGTACCATAGATATTAGACTATAGTCAGTCAGTACCATAGATATTAGACTATATATAGTCAGTACCATAGATATTAGACTATAGTCAGTCAGTACCATAGATATTAGACTATATATAGTCAGTACCATAGATATTAGACTATAGTCAGTCAGTACCATAGATATTAGACTATATATAGTCAGTCAGTACCATAGATATTAGACTATAGTCAGTCAGTACCATAGACATTAGACTATACATAGTCAGTCAGTACCATAGATATTAGACTATAGTCAGTCAGTACCATAGATATTAGACTATATATAGTCAGTACCATAGATATTAGACTATAGTCAGTCAGTACCATAGATATTAGACTATATATAGTCAGTACCATAGATATTAGACTATAGTCAGTCAGTACCATAGATATTAGACTATATATAGTCAGTCAGTACCATAGATATTAGACTATAGTCAGTCAGTACCATAGATATTAGACTATATATAGTCAGTCAGTACCATAGATATTAGACTATAGTCAGTCAGTACCATAGATATTAGACTATAGTCAGTCAGTACCATAGATATTAGACTATATATAGTCAGTCAGTACCATAGATATTAGACTATAGTCAGTCAGTACCATAGATATTAGACTATATATAGTCAGTCAGTACCATAGATATTAGACTATAGTCAGTCAGTACCATAGATATTAGACTATAGTCAGTCAGTACCATAGATATTAGACTATATATATTCAGTCAGTACCATAGATACTAGACTATAGTCAGTCAGTACCATACACATTAGACTATACATAGTCAGTCAGTACCATAGATATTAGACTATAGTCAGTCAGTACCATAGATATTAGACTATAGTCAGTCAGTACCATAGATATTAGACTATATATAGTCAGTCAGTACCATAGATATTAGACTATAGTCAGTCAGTACCATAGACATTAGACTATACATAGTCAGTCAGTACCATAGATATTAGACTATATATAGTCAGTACCATAGATATTAGACTATATATAGTCAGTACCATAGATATTAGACTATAGTCAGTCAGTACCATAGATATTAGACTATAGTCAGTCAGTACCATAGATATTAGACTATATATAGTCAGTCAGTATCATAGATATTATACTATAGTCAGTCAGTACCATAGATATTAGACTATAGTCAGTCAGTACCATAGATATTATACTATAGTCAGTCAGTACCATAGATATTAGACTATATATAGTCAGTCAGTACCATAGATATTAGACTATATATAGTCAGTCAGTACCATACACATTAGACTATATATAGTCAGTACCATAGATATTAGACTATATATAGTCAGTTCCATAGATATTAGACTATAGTCAGTCAGTACCATAGATATTAGACTATAGTCAGTCAGTACCATAGATATTAGACTATAGTCAGTCAGTATCATACACATTAGACTTTACATAGTCAGTCAGTACCATAGATATTAGACTATAGTCAGTCAGTACCATAGATATTAGACTATAGTCAGTCAGTATCATACACATTAGACTATACATAGTCAGTCAGTACCATAGATATTAGACTATAGTCAGTCAGTACCATAGATATTAGACTATAGTCAGTCAGTACCATAGATATTAGACTATATATAGTCAGTCAGTACCATAGACATTAAACTATAGTCAGTCAGAACCATAGATATTAGACTATATATAGTCAGTCAGTACCATAGACATTAGACTATATATAGTCAGTCAGTACCATAGACATTAGACTATATATAGTCAGTCAGTACCATAGACATTAGACTATATATAGTCAGTCAGTACCATAGATATTAGACTATATATAGTCAGTCAGTACCATAGACATTAGACTATATATAGTCAGTCAGTACCATAGACATTAGACTATATATAGTCAGTACCATAGATATTAGACTATAGTCAGTCAGTACCATAGATATTAGACTATATATAGTCAGTCAGTACCATAGATATTAGACTATATATAGTCAGTCAGTACCATAGACATTAGACTATATATAGTCAGTCAGTACCATAGATATTAGACTATAGTCAGTCAGTACCATAGACATTAGACTATAGTCAGTCAGTACCATAGATATTAGACTATATATAGTCAGTCAGTACCATAGATATTAGACTATATATAGTCAGTCAGTACCATAGATATTAGACTATATATAGTCAGTACCATAGACATTAGACTATATATAGTCAGTCAGTACCATAGACATTAGACTATATATAGTCAGTCAGTACCATAGATATTAGACTATATATAGTCAGTACCATAGATATTAGACTATATATAGTCAGTCAGTACCATAGACATTAGACTATATATAGTCAGTACCATAGACATTAGACTATATATAGTCAGTACCATAGACATTAGACTATATATAGTCAGTACCATAGACATTAGACTATATATAGTCAGTACCATAGACATTAGACTATATATAGTCAGTCAGTACCATAGACATTAGACTATATATAGTCAGTACCATAGACATTAGACTATATATAGTCAGTACCATAGATATTAGACTATACATAGTCAGTACCATAGATATTAGACTATACATAGTCAGTACCATAGATATTAGACTATATATAGTCAGTACCATAGACATTAGACTATATATAGTGTTCCATTCCATTATCCATCGTGTTTTATATCTATGTTTAGTAATTGTGTGACTATAGCCAGTCAGTACCATTGTGTGACAGGCAACTGATAAATACCATTAGCTGAAGAAGCAGACTCTATCCTGATTCATCGTGGGTAACGACATGGCTCTCTCTCACGAGAGTATAAATAGGAGGCGTGCTGCATAAAATCAATTCCTATAATGTGTTTTCAAGGTTTTACCAGCTATTAGCAATTTAGAACGTCCCACCGAAACGTCCCTCTGAACGTCCCCCTGAACGTCCCCCTGAACGTCCCACCGAAACGTCCCATCGAAACGTCCCACCGGAACATCCCACTGAACGTCCCACCGAAACGTCCCACTGAACGTCCCCCTGAACGTCCCACTGAACGTCCCACCGAAACGTCCCACTGAACGTCCCACCAAAACGTCTTCACTAAACGTCCCCACTGAACGTCCCACTGAACGTCCCACTGAACGTCCCACTGAACGTCCCACCGAAACCTCCCTTTGAACGTCCCACTGAATGTCCCCCTGAACGTTCCACCGAAACGTCCCCCTGAACGTCCCCCTGAACGTCCCCACTGAACGTCCTACTGACATTTACTGGCCTTTTTTCTGCTCCGTAAATGACAAACATTCTATTTTAATGAGCATACAACTTTGCATATAGCAATGAATTGGATGAAGCAAATACAAGCACATGATAGGAGATGAAGAACTAACTGGGCAGAACAAGGTTGCGATAATGTAGCGGAGCAGGTGATTTCTAATCACACTCTTCTGATTGATTTTACTTTGGTCCAATGGTTATTAATCCCTCCTGTTACAATTGCAATAATTGGATATGTATGCAATTGAGCAATATCCACGCTAACTAACTAACTAACTAACTAACTAACTAACTAACTAACTAACTAACTAACTAACTAACTAATGAACTAACTAACAAATTAACTAACTAACTAACTAATGAACTAACTAACTAACTAATGAACTAACTAACTAACTAACAAATTAACTAACTAACAAATTAACTAACTAATTAACTAACTAACTAACTAATGAACTAACTAACTAACTAACTAACTAACTAACTAACTAATGAACTAACTAACTAACTAACTAACTAACTAATGAACTAACTAACAAATTAACGAACTAATTAACTAACTAACTAACTAATAATAATAATAATAATAATTTTCAGTCCAACCCTCTTCCTGGAGATCTATCGTCCTGTAGGTTTTCAGTCCAACCCTCTTCCTGGAGATCTACCGTCCTGTGGGTTTTCAGTCCAACCCTCTTCCTGGAGATCTACCGTCCTGTGGGTTTTCAGTCCAACCCTCTTCCTGGAGATCTACCGTCCTGTAGGTTTTCAGTCCAACCCTCTTCCTGGAGATCTACCGTCCTGTAGGTTTTCAGTCCAACCCTCTTCCTGGAGATCTACCATCCTGTAGGTTTTCAGTCCAAACCTCTTCCTGGAGATCTACCGTCCTGTAGGTTTTCAGTCCAACCCTCTTCCTGGAGATCTACCGTCCTGTGGGTTTTCAGTCCAACCCTCTTCCTGGAGATCTACCATCCTGTGGGTTTTCAGTCCAACCCTAATTTAACACACCTGATTCTACTAATTAGCTGCTCAACAAGACCTTAACTAGCTGAATCATATATGCTAAATTAGGGTTGGACTGAAAACCTATAAGACGGTAGATCTCCAGGAAGAGGGTTGGACTGAAAACCTACAGGACGGTAGATCTCCAGGAAGAGGGTTGGGCTGAAAACCTACAGGATGGTAGATCTCCAGGAAGAGGGTTGGACTGAAAACCTACAGGATGGTAGATCTCCAGGAAGAGGGTTGGGCAGCCCTGCCCTAGACCCACTCCAATTTACATTCCACCCCAACAGGTCCACATACGACGCAATCGCCATCACACTGCACACTGCCCTATCCCATCTGGACAAGAGGAACACCTATGTAAGAATGCTGTTCATTGATTACAGCTCAGTATTTAACCCCATAGTGCCCTCCAAACTCATCATTAAGCTTGAGATCCTGGGTCTCGACCCCGCTCTGTGCAACTGGGTCCTGGACTTTCTGACAGGCCGCCCCCAGGTGGTGAAGGTAGGAAACAACATCTCCACCCCGCTGATCCTCAACACTGGGGCCCCACAAGGGTGCGTTCTCAGCCCTCTCCTGTACTCCCTGTTCACCCATGACTGCGTGGCCATGCACGCATCCAACTCAATCATCAAGTTTGCAGATGACACTACAGTGGTAGGCTTGATTACCAACAACGACGAGACAGCCTACAGGGAGAAGGTGAGGGCACTCGGAGTGTGGTGTCAGGAAAATAACCTCTCACTCAACGTCAACAAAACAAAGGAGATGATCGTGGACTTCAGGAAACAGCAGAGGGCGCACCCACCATCCACATCGACGGGACAGTAGTGGAGAAGGTGGAAAGTTTTAAGTTCCTCGGCGTACATATCACGGACAAACTGAAACGGTCCACCCACACAGACAGCGTGGTGAAGAGGGCGCAACAGCGCCTCCTCAACCTCAGGAGGCTGAAGAAATTTGGCCTGTTACCTAAAACACCCACAAACTTTTACAGATGCACAATCGAGAGCATCCTGTCGGGCTGTATCACCGCCTGGTACGGCAACTGCTCCGCCCACAACTGTAAGGCTCTCCAGAGGGTAGTGAGGTCTGCACAACGCATCACCGGGGGCAAACTACCTGCCCTCCAGGACACCTACACCACCCGATGTCACAGGAAGACCAAAAAGATCATCAAGGACAACAACCACCCGAGCCACTGCTTGTTCACCCCGCTACCATCCAGAAGGCGAGGTCAGTACAGCTTCTATCTCAAGGCCATCAGACTGTTAAACAGCCATTACTAACATAGAGCGGCTGCTGCCAACATACAGACTCAAATCTCTGGCCACTTTAATAGATTTAATAAATGTGTCACTAGTCACTTTAAATAACGCACTTTAATAATGTCTACATAGCCTACATTACTCATCTCATATGTATATACTGTATTCTATACCATCTAATGCATCTTGCCTATGCCGCACAGCCATTGTTCATCCATATATTTATACGTACATTTGTGTGTATAAGATAGTCGTTGTGAATTTGTTAAGATTACTTGTTAGATATTACTGCACTGTCGGAACTAGAAGCACAAGCATTTCGCTACACTCGCATTAACATCTGCTAACCATGTGTATGTGACCAATAAAATCTGATTTGATTTGCAATGTACACTACTTTTGACCAAAGCCCTATGGGCCTTCCTACTTGCCTTCCTATGGGCCTTCCTATGGGCCTTCCTACAGGCCCTATTGGCCTTCCTATGGGCCTTCCTACAGGCCCTATGGGCCTTCAAACTTGACTTCCTATGGGCCTTCCTACAGGCCCCAAGGGCCTTCCTATGGGGCTTCCTATGGGTCTTCCTACGGGCCTTCCTACGGGCTTTCACATTAACACCACTGGGATGAGTGAGACTTCTTTCTTCCACACTATGTAAACCTGGTACAGATATCTGGCTACAGTCAGAGACACATGGCTATGGTCACTACATATGATTCATCCATCCATTACATCACTCAGAGACGCACAGGCACAAGGTTCACATTAAAAGATGATGCATATGAAAAAGAAGGCTAGCGATTGGATCTCGCAGTTTCACCACAATGATCTGTTCCAGTGAAATACTGACGAGGTTGGAATACTGAGGAACGTGAACCTTTGCTTGGTTAAACAAGACTGTTGTTTAACAAGACTGTTGTTTAATCAGGCTAGAACAAACCATACTGAATTATGTTGTTTAACCAGGCTAGAACAAACCATACTGAATTATGTTATTTAATCAGGCTAGAATAAACCATACTGAATTATGTTGTTTAACCAGGCTAGAACAAACCATACTGAACCTGTTGTTTAATAAACCGGGCTAAAACAAACCATACTGAATTATGTTGTTTAACCAGGCTAGAATAAACCATACTGAATTGTATTGTTTAATTAACCAGGCTAGAACAAACCATACTGAATTATGTTGTTTAATTAACCAGGCTAAAACAAACCATACTGAATTATGTTGTTTAACCAGGCTAAAACAAACCATACTGAATTATGTTGTTTAACCAGGCTAAAACAAACCATACTGAATTATGTTGTTTAATTAACCAGGCTAAAACAAACCATACTGAATTATGTTGTTTAACCAGGCTAAAACAAACCATACTGAATTATGTTGTTTAATTAACCAGGCTAGAAGAAACCAAACTGAATTATGTTGTTTAATAAACCGGGCTAAAACAAATCATATTGAATTATGTAATTCAGTATGAATACAAATGTAGCTTGACTTGAGCACTCAGGGCATTTCCTTCAGATCAGCCTAATTACATACAGTGGTGTAAAGTACTTAAGTAAAAATACCTTCAAGTACTACTTAAGTAGTTTTTTGGGGGTATATGTACTTTACTTTACTATTTATATTTTTGACAACTTATTTTACTTGACTACATTCCTAAAGAAAATATATATATCCCCTGACACCCAAAAGTACTTGTTATATTTTGAATGCTTAGCAGGACAGGAAAATGGTCCAATTCACTCACTTATCAAGAGAACATCCCTGGTCTACCCTACTGCCTCTGATCTGGAGGACTCACTAAACAGAGAACATCCCTGGTCATCCCTACTGCCTCTGATCTGGTGGACTCACTAAACAGAGAACATCCCTGGTCATCCCTACTGCCTCTGATCTGGTGGACTCACTAAACAGAGAACATCCCTGGTCATCCCTACTGCCTCTGATCTGGTGGACTCACTAAACAGAGAACATCCCTGGTCATCCCTACTGCCTCTGATCTGGAGGACTCACTAAACAGAGAACATCCCTGGTCATCCCTACTGCCTCTGATCTGGTGGACTCACTAAACAGAGAACATCCCTGGTCATCCCTACTGCCTCTGATCTGGTGGACTCACTAAACAGAGAACATCCCTGGTCATCCCTACTGCCTCTGATCTGGAGGACTCACTAAACAGAGAACATCCCTGGTCATCCCTACTGCCTCTGATCTGGAGGACTCACTAAACAGAGAACATCCCTGGTCATCCCTACTGCCTCTTATCTGGAGGACTCACTAAACAGAGAACATCCCTGGTCATCCCTACTGCCTCTTATCTGGAGGACTCACTAAACAGAGAACATCCCTGGTCATCCCTACTGCCTCTGATCTGGCGGACTTGCTAAACACAAACACTTCATTTGTAAATTATGTCTGAGTGTCTGGCTATCCGTAAAGAAATAAATCAGGAAGATTGTGACGTCTGGTTTGGTTAATATATGGAATTTTAAATGATTTCTGCTTTTACTTTTGAAACTGAAGTGCATTTTACAAATGACATTAACTTTTGATACTTAAATATATTTAAAACCAAACACTTTTAGACTTTTACTGAAGTATTATTTTACTGGGTGACTTTCACTTTTACTTGAGTCATTTTCTATTAAGGTATCTTTACTTTTACTCAAGTATGACATTTGGGTACTTTTTCCACCATTGATTACACAGCACTTAAAGGGCATCACAATACCTGTTTGCCTGAGTGGCAGTGATTGCTTTCAAATCTAATTAAAGGACAACCCAATAATGACAAAATACGCAATAATATTCAAACCAATCCAGACAGAATCATAGCTGTCAGGAGGCTAAAGAAATTTGGCTTGTCACCTAAAACCTTCAAATGTTTTTACAGATTCACAATTGAGAGCATCCTGTCGGGCTGTATCACTGCCTGGTACAGCAACTGCACAGACTGCAACCACAAGGCTCTCCAGAGGGTGATGCGGTCTGCCCAACGCATCACCGGGGGCAAACTACCTGCCCTCCAGGACACATACAGCACCCGATGTCACAGGAAGGCAAAAAAGATCATCAAGGACATCAACCACCTGAGCCACTGCCTGTTCACCCCGCTATCATCCAGAAGGCGAGGTCAGTACAAGTGCATCAAAGCTGGGACCGAGAGACTGAAAAACAGCTTCTATCTCAAACAGCTTCTATCTCAGCCATCACTAGCACATTAGAGGCTGCTGCCTATAGGCATAGACTAGGAATCACTGGCCACTTTAAGGAATAGAACACTAGTCACTTTAATAATGTTTACATATCTGGCATTACTCATCTCATATGTATATCCTGTATTCTATACTATTCTACTGTATCTTAGTCGGTTCTGCTCTGACATCGCTCGTCCATATGTATAGTCTTAATTCATTCCTACTTAGAATTGTGTGTATTGGGTATATGTTGTGTAATTTGTTAGATATTACAGCACTGTTGGAGCTAGAAACACAAGCATTTCGCTACACCCGCAATAACATCTGCTAACCAACATGTATGTGACCAATAAAATTTGATTTGATTTGATATAATGGACTTGTGTTGGTGTGGTGGCATAGGAGAACACACTGGAAAAAAATGTGTCTGCACACACACAGGGAGACACACACACACACACACACAAACACGCACATGCACAGGCACGCACACGCACCCACACAGTGAGGCAGAGGGAAGTCTTATCAAACGATGTAATTAGCATTCAGACGTCAGTAGCCCTGTCGTTGTCATGACAAAGACGCTCACTATAATGTAATGACACCGTTTTGTTTCGCCAAGACATGGACGGTGGTGGACGCCTCGTCTGCTTGAAAACCTGGTTAATTTGAGCTCAACAGCCAGACGCTCTTGAAAGGCCCTGCATAAAATTTGCATTTATGAATTGGAAATTGAAGACAGAGCCAATAACGTACTGAGGAAGAGATGTGTTACCTGGATCAGCTCAGACAGCACAACAGCAATGAATAACTCTGTGTTTCCCCGGCATTACAGAGCACAGGGCCTTGTTCAGTGGGGCACACTGTAGTCAAATCTTCTGCAACAGGGAATTAAAATCTGTGTTCTTATTGGACATATTCAGGTAGCACATCCCCGTTTCACTCTGTTTCTTCCTTTTTAAACATAACCCATCTCTTTCCTGTCAGTCTGGGGCATAGCATGCTAGCTACAGCATGATGATGTATATATTAATGGGACATAGCATGCTAGCTACAGCATAATGATGTATATTAATGGGACATAGCATGCTAGCTACAGCATGATGATGTATATATTAATGGGACATAGCATGCTAGCTACAGCATGATGATGTATATAGTAATGGGACATAGCATGCTAGCTACAGCATGATGATGTATATTGTAATGACCTGACTAGATCATGAAGGAACAATTGTCCAGACAGAGGATGGAGTTAACGAATGGACGGTTTATTAACCCAACTTAACACAGGCTACTGTTTGGCCGTAGCCCACGCCAAATAAATGAAAGGTACCCTACAAATGAACCGTGACCTTCTCTTGTGAAGCCCAGACGTAAGAGAGAGAACAATGGCTAAAACCCGGTCTTAACTTCCAATGCTCCATCCCCCTGCCCAACCCCCCTCCACGCCACTCCGCCAACCACCAGGCTGCCCGGTATCTGAACATTCCAGGCATTCCCGTGATTGGCAGATAGCAGGTTGATTGGCATGACCCCGCGAACACTGGTAAGTACAACACAACCCACTAATAGCCTAACACCTAACCCACCACTGTCTGTGCAGGTCGCTACACAGCCCCCCCACCACAAAGTCCCTCGTCCCAGAGGGAACAAACAAAGTCTCTGAAGCGACCCGGAGGTCTCCTTTGCATGCGTGGCCGTGATGGTCGCAGAGTGTCCAGATGTGAAACAGGGGGCTCCATCCGTGGCAGGGGGCTGCCCCTCTGGGACCCAGGGGATGAAGGAAGGGATATGGGGGACAAGGAAGTGGGAACGGGGAATACAGTCCGTGGCACCGGGGAACCACGCGGTGACACAGGGAGGGAGACAGGGGGAGTGGGCCGTCTGGAGCCTTGTCGACGGCACCTGGGGGTGGGTGCCTGGAGAATGTCCTTGCCAGAGAGGGGAATTGTGGGGGTCCCTGGGGTTTGGGGAGAAGCGGCCCCTCTGTATGGGGCTAACCTGTCCCGGTGCAGTGCCACCTTTCTCCCCCTGGAAGGAAGCTGCACCCGGTACACAACCTCCCCTACCCTCTCCAGGATGCTGCAGGGCCCCACCCAGTGACTGTCCAACTTGGGGCATCTGCCTTTTTTCCTTAGGGGGCTGTAGACCCAGACCAGCTCCCCAGCCACAAAGTGCCTTCCTCGGGTGTGCACGTCATAGTTCCTCTTCTGCCTCACACCTGCATTCACCAGCTGCTCTCTGGCGAAGTTGTGGGCTGTCTCCAGGCGGTCCTGGAATCTCTGAGCATACTCCGGCCCCGGGGGAACATGAGGGCTATCCAGGGGACGACCAAACGCCATCTCCGCAGGGGTGCGGATCTCTCTCCCCAGCATGAGGAGGGCAGGCGTGCAGGAGGTGGAGTCTTGGACAGCGGAGCGGCATGCCATGAGGACCATAGGCAGGTGCTTGTCCCAGTCACGCTGGTGTTTGGCAGAGACGATGGCCAGCTGCTGTCCAAGCGTTTTGTTGAAGCGCTCCACAAGGCCATCACTTTGAGGATGGAGAGGAGTAGTGCGGGTCTTGTGCATACCCAGCCTCTCACACATGGTGGCGAACACACGGGACTCAAAGTTTCTGCCTTGGTCGCTGTGGATGGACTCCGCAGCTCCAAACCTGCTGAACATCCCCGCTGTCAGGGCGTCGACGATGGTCTCTGCCTCCTGGTCAGGCAGAGCATAGGCCTCAGGCCATTTTGTGAAATAGTCCATAGCCGTGAGCACCCAGCGGTTTCCACTGTCTGTGGTGGGGAACGGCCCAACTACATCCACTCCCACCCTCTCCATGGGAGCCCCCACTGGGAACTGTTGGAGCTGAGCATGAGAGCGGCCTGGGGGGCCCTTTCTCGCTGTGCAGTTGCCACAGCGGCGGCAAAAGTCCTCCACATCCCTCTTGTGCTGCCCCCAGTAAAAGCCCTGACGGAGGCGGCGGAGTGTTTTCGTGACCCCAAAGTGTCCAGTCCCCACCCCCCCATGAGTACTCTGGAGCACAGCCTCCCGCAATGCTTTTGGGACCACCACCTGCCACCTCTCCTCTCCCGTAGCTGACTCCTTCCATGCCCGCTGTAGCACGCCATCAGCCAGCCGCAGTCTCTCAAACTTTGACCACAACCCTTTGGTCGCGAGTGAGAGCGCTGTCACCTCTTCCCATGGTGGCCTCACCTGTGCCTCTACCCACTGTAGCACTGGCTGTAGGTCTGTGTCCCGTCCCTGCTGCTGCCCCCATTCAGCCACGTCGACAGTCTGCAGCTCACAGCAGACAGGGCCGCTCACCCGACACACTGTGGCACAGACCCCCTCCTCTGCACTCAGCGCTCTCTCCCGTCCCTCTCTCCGTTCACAGTGGCGGCAGCCATCTGCAGTACAGGGCCGACGGGACATGGCGTCGGCGTTGGAGTGGCGTGCCCCTGCCCTGTGCACCACTGTGAAGTCATATGGCTGAAGCTCCTCCAACCAGCGTGCCACCTGCCCCTCTGGTTCTCTGAACGACATGAGCCACTGGAGAGCAGAGTGGTCAGTCCTCACAGTAAATGGCAGGCCACCCAGGTAGTACTTGAAGTGTTTGATGGAAGCCACAACAGCCAAGAGCTCCCGCCGGGTGACACAGTAGCGGCGCTCATGTTTGTTAAATGTTCCGCTGAAGTACGCCACCACTCTCTCCCCCTCTGGCCCCACCTGGGCCAGCACCCCACCCATGCCCACATTGCTCGCGTCTGTGTCCAGGATAAAGGGCAAGGTGAGGTCAGGGGGGGCGAGCACAGGGGCCTCGATCAGTGCACATTTGAGGGTGTTGAAGGCCTCCTCACACTCCCCTGTCCAAGTGAAGGCCTTGTCCTTCGGCAGCAGGCGGTTCAGGGGAGCAGCGACGCTTGAGAAACCCCGTACAAACCTCCTGTAGTACGAGGCCAGGCCCAGGAAGCTCTTCAGCTGACGCTGGTCGGTGGGGGTGGGCCAGTCCCGGACAGCCCCCACCTTGTCCTCCATGGTGCTGATCCCCTCCTTCCCCACTCGGTGGCCCAGGAAGGACACCTCTCTCCTCATGAAGTGGCACTTCTCGGGGTGGAGCTTCAGACCTGCTGCAGCCACCCGCTCCAGCACACTCCGTAGCGCCACCAGAGCTGACTGGAAGGAGCTGCCATGGGCCAGGATGTCATCGAGGTATACCAGACACTGCTGTCGGGGGATGCCATCCAGCACCCTGTCCATCAAACGCTCAAAAGTAGCTGGAGCGTTGCACAGGCCGAAGCACAGGACCTTGAACTGCCAGTGTCCTCTGTTAGTGGAGAACGCAGTTTTGGCTCTGGCCTCTGGGGAGAGGGGCACCTGCCAGTAGCCACTGCGGAGGTCTAGTGAGGAGAACCAAGAGGACCCCCTAACCAGGTCCAGCGACTCATCGATACGTGGTATGGGGTATGAGTCCTTCCTGGTTACCTCATTCAGCCGCCTGTAGTCCGCACAGAACCTCAGCTTGCCCCCCTTCTTAGGAACCATGACAACCGGCGCCGCCCAGGGGCTGTCTGAGGGCTCGATGAAGTCTGCCCGCTGCATCTCCAACACAGCCTTGTCTGCCACCTCCTGGCGTGCCAGCGGGATACGGCGGGGATGCATCTTGATGGGTCGAGCATCACCTGTGTCGATCTCATGCTGCACCAGATGAGTCTGACCCACCTCTCCCTCACTCAGCGCAAACCTGTCTCTGAATTCAAACAGCAACTGCCACAACCGTTCCTGCTGCTCAGGGTCAAGACCACCACAGTTCCTCCCCCATATCTCCCTCACTGCAGACAGTGTCCTCTCCTCTCCCATCTGGGGTAGCTGGACTGGGGGGGTGCGGCCCGGGCTCATGGAGGGCTGTGTCGTGGGGGTAGCTGGGGGAATGTAACACACAGCCGTAGGTGACAGGGGGACTGGAGAAAAGTCACACACAGATGTGGGGGAGGGGGGGCAGCCATGAGTCTCTGCTGCTTTAACTGTTGGAGTAAAGGGTTTGTTGGGTTGAGTGTATGTGATATTAGGGGGGGCCATGGTGACTGCAGGCCCTCCCTGGAAGCTCAGTGTGCCCCCATTTAGGTCTAACTGGCAGCCTGTGCTCCTAAGAAAGTCCAACCCCAGGATACAAGGGTCCTGCACAGCCGCCACCCACACGGGATGACGCACAGTCCTGCCCCCTACTGTCAGAGTCATTATTCCCTTCCCTTTCATGGGTGCCAGCTCACCTGTGACTGTGCGGAGCTGCACAGTTGTGGGCTCACACTGAATCCAACCTGGTACAATATCTGGCCTCACCAGGGTTACTGTGGACCCAGTGTCCACCAGGGCAGAGCAGGGCACCCCCTCCACAGTGACAGGGACATGACAAAAGTCCCCAACACAGGTCCGGCCCACCACGCCAACAGGCTCCGTCCGCTTGCCCACGTCTGCTTCTGGGGGAAGTGGAGCCTTGCTTCCCAGTCTGGGCCGGTGGGCTCCTCCTGAAGAAGATGGTGGTGGTTGGGATAGAAAGCCAGGGGTCCGCACTACCCGGTCAATGCGGACCCCGAGCCGTTTCCCTGAGCTCCGGGGGACTTGGGGCAATCTCAGCGCAGATGGCCTGTCTGGCCACAACCCCAGCAGACCCGGGGACCACGGCGTGTGTTTCGTTCTACCTGTAGCGACACAGCACGAATGAGTTCTGTCATATCAGCCACACACGCAGGCTTTTCCGGCTCTGGGCTGCTCTGCCCCCCAGCTCTCCCAGAGGGTCTGCCTCCCTGCGCCCCCACCAAAGACCCAGCTGAAGCCCCAGCCCACACCAGCTCCCTCTCCAAAGCCATCTCCAAGGCTATCTGCAATGACTCAGGATGAGCCAGCTGGGTCTGTATGCGCAGCTCCGTAGGAGAAAGCGCCTGTATGAACTGGTCCCGTGCTAGCTCGCTCTGCACGTAGGGGGGCATGTGAGCATATGCCCGCCGAGAGAGGCTCTCAATGTCATTAGCTAGCACCCGTAGAGGCTCTCCAGGCTGCCTGCGTCTATTACTCAGTTCGGAGAGCAGCAGCCCGGGCTGTACACACTGTCCATAGCGCCTCCTCAGTGCTCCCACTAAGGCACCATAATCGCGTCTGTCCTCGGGGCTAATCAATAACAAACAGGCCAGAGCATCATCCGTCAGGCATAAAGCCAACTGTAGTGCCCTATCTTCATTCGACCACCCCCTAAAATGAGCTAACAGTTAAAACTGAGCATGAAAAGCTTCCCAATCCGCCTTACCGGAATACTTTGGGGTCTTAACGGATACGGACGCAGCCGGGGGCTGGGCGCCGCCATGTTTGTTTACATTCCGAGCCCCAGATTCCTCGTCCCGCCGCGTCGACGTCACCCCTTCGGTCCGCCCACCAGAATCCGCGCGAAACACGTTAGACGAAGCACTCATGCCCGCTTCAGCCGCCATCACTCTAACGTCCTCCCTCAAGCGGCCTCTGGGATCCGACGCCCTGGCGATCTCCTCAGCCAGATCCTCCGACGTCCATGCACACGCACCTCCTTGGCCATAACCGTCCCCTACCTCCACCGTCACTTTTGGATTCCCTTGAAGCATTTTCAACCCCGTTCTTCACCCACGTTAGCTAGCCACCGAAGTCAGCTAGCTGGCTAACTTCTATACACGTTTTTACTTCTGACACCAGTGTAATGACCTGACTAGATCATGAAGGAACAATTGTCCAGACAGAGGATGGAGTTAACGAATGGACGGTTTATTAACCCAACTTAACACAGGCTACTGTTTGGCCGTAGCCCACGCCAAATAAATGAAAGGTACCCTACAAACGAACCGTGACCTTCTCTTGTGAAGCCCAGACGTAAGAGAGAGAACAATGGCTAAAACCCGGTCTTAACTTCCAATGCTCCATCCCCCTGCCCAACCCCCCTCCACGCCACTCCGCCAACCACCAGGCTGCCCGGTATCTGAACATTCCAGGCATTCCCGTGATTGGCAGATAGCAGGTTGATTGGCATGACCCCGCGAACACTGGTAAGTACAACACAACCCACTAATAGCCTAACACCTAACCCACCACTGTCTGTGCGGGTCGCTACAATATATCAATAGGACATAGCATGCTAGCTACAGCATGATGATGTATATATTAATGGGACATAGCATGCTAGCTACAGCATGATGATGTATATATTAATGGGACATAGCATGCTAGCTACAGCATGATGATGTATATATTAATGGGACATAGCATGCTAGCTACAGCATGATGATGTATATATTAATGGGACATAGCATGCTAGCTACAGCATGATGATGTATATTAATGGGACATAGCATGCTAGCTACAGCATGATGATGTATATATTAATGGGACATAGCATGCTAGCTACAGCACGATGATGTATATTCATGGGACATAGCATGCTAGCTACAGCACGATGATGTATATTCATGGGACATAGCATGCTAGCTACAGCATGATGATGTATATTAATGGGACATAGCATGCTAGCTACAGCATGATGATGTATATATTAATGGGACATAGCATGCTAGCTACAGCATGATGATGTATATATTCATGGGACATAGCATGCTAGCTACAGCATGATGATGTATATTCATGAACCTGGGCTAGCAGGTGGAGACAGGTGGTTCTCTAATGAGCTATCCTAATGACTGGCTGTGTTCACCTACTATGCAGTGCATTCACTATGACAGGGAACATTACAATGAGGAACGATACTACCTGGCAGAAGCATGTCGTATGGTGCAGTATACAGACCTCTGGACATGAAATGCACTAATGTCAAAATGTCTCTTTTTTTCAGTGTGCAAGTCTTTGAAAGTATATATATTTTTTTTATCTACGATTATGAATCCATGATAAACAGTATTTCCATTAGACTGGTTTATTGTATAATAGCTAATCTCTTAGTGACTGGCTTCCTAAAACAGTAAGGCAATAGGAATGCATGGCTTAACAAGGGTGAAGTCTTCCTCATTGACCTACTGTACTAATAATTGAATCAAGCATCAAGTGAACAACAATAAAGGTGAACCACAATGAACTTTTATTATGCTATTCCGCTCTATTGCTATCTCATTATGACTAAATAAATCATCTGACCTAGCAGTCTGCCTAACTTGAGGGTGTAAAATAAGTCACACACTGTTATAAGCTACACTTCCTGGTTCCCACTCACAGGCCCACTTAGTCTGGTCTCTGGGTTGTAGTGTGATGTTTGTTTATAACATGGCTGTTCCTCTTCGGTATGAATCACTGGTTCTGACTATTCATGACCAGAGAGGTACCTAACGGCTCGATTCAATCCGTTGTAGCGCAATTTACATTTGTTACTATGTTTGGCCAACTCTGAATCTGGTGTCCATGTTGTTGCGTTTGGCCAACTCTGAATCTGGTGTCCATGTTGTTGTGTTTGGCCAACTCTGAATCTGGTGTCCATGTTGTTGCGTTTGGCCAATTCTGAATCTGGTGTCCATGTTGTTGCGTTTGGCCAATTCTGAATCTGGTGTCCATGTTGTTGTGTTTGGCCAACTCTGAATCTGGTGTCCATGTTGTTGCGTTTGGCCAATTCTGAATCTGGTGTCCATGTTGTTGTGTTTGGCCAACTCTGAATCTGGTGTCCATGTTCTTGCGTTTGGCCAACTCTGGAGCTGGTCGCCATGTTAATGCTTCAATATATAGCTCTGGTGGTACGGTCTGTCTGTCTGTCTCTCTGTCTGTCTGTCTCTCTGTGGGGGTGGAGGGGTATATGCATAGAAATATAATTATTAGAACAGACATTCCCATCCAAGTCAATGTTCTGTGATGGGTGGCCCAGTGGCCATAATGAATGTACCCATGCCAGGAAGTAATATAAAGTAATTCTATTTCTATGTGTATAGCTACCGTATGTACGGTCTGTATGTACTAAAGTCTACAGAAGACTCACGCTAGTCTACTCCTATTAGTAAATAGAAATATGAGTCAGTCTACAAGGTTCATGCTCATGACTTGACTATATATATATATATATATATATATAGTTCATACATATATATATATATATGTTCTTTTCCAAACTTATTAATCTCAATTTTTCTTTTTAAATGTTTAAAATGGCTCACAATCTCCATATTTTCTGTCCTCTGCCAATCAATGTCTTCCTGAGTACTGCTACCGTCCAACATGGTATCCACCGTTACTGTATCACAGGAAGGAACAGTGTCCTCTTACACTCCACTGGGCACAGATGTCAATTCCACGTCTAGTCCACATTGGTTCAAAGTAATTTCATTGAAATGACGTGTAAACAACGTTGATTCAACCAGTGTGTGCCCAGTGGGACTCCTCTGTCAGGCTTTCACAGTATATATATTTAAGTGCTACAGATCAAATGCTGGGGAAAGGTCCTGTTTATTGTCAGTTGTCCTTGTTAATACCAAGGCAATGTGTTAACACTCCCCTGAAGCTTCTGATTGGTCAGTTTAGTGAACTGTGATTGGCTTTCTGTCCAAGGAAGTAGTCACAGTTTCATCCAATCACACCACGTACGTCCCTGATCCATCCAATCACGTCACAGCGTACATCCATATCGACAGTCCGTACCATCTCAGACCACTATGGGGGTGTCAGAGAAGACAGAACTAATAGACTCAGCCACAGACTTCTTCCTCCTTCCCTTCCCCAGTAACCCTCCCTCCTCATCTATCTCTCCCTGGTCCCCCTCCCCATCGTTGGGGTTCACCTTCCCGTTCAGCCCCTGTCCCAGCTCCTTGGGGTCGATGAAGGCCACGTGCCTTGGGTCAGTGTTGTTGATCAGGTCCTCATGGCTGGGTGCGGCGCTGAGCATGGAGGAGTGGATGGAGTCCTCGTGGTTCTTTTTGGGGCAGCAGAAGCATCTGCAGGGGGTCAGGTACAGGTAGATGAGCACTAGGACCACGCTGGTCAGGCAGCCCACCAGGGTGGTGTAGGCCGTGTTCAGGGCTTCGCCGTTGCCGTTCTCCGTGAAGTTATGCACCTTTGGGAATTGATAGGAATGGAGTTGATTTTAATTAAATTGTTATTTACATTTTAGTCATTTTTCATTAATCCAGAGTGAATTGAATTGGTTTGAGCTGAATTTAATTGAATTGGTTTGAGCTGAATTGAATTGAATTGGTTTGAGCTGAATTTAATTGGTTTGAGCTGAATTGAATTGACTTTTATTGATCCCCAAGGGAAAATGAAGATGTCACAGGATCATTGGACATACAACATTACAACACACAACATGTATACATTATGAAACAGTATCCACATACCTTGAGCAGCACACAACATGTATCCATTATGAAACAGTATCCACATACCTTGAGCAGCACACAACATGTATCCATTATGAAACAGTATCCACATACCTTGAGCAGCACACAACATGTATACATTATGAAACAGTATCCACATACCTTGAGCAGCACGTAGAGCGTCTCGTTGAGGGCTTCGCTCACAGCGTAGCACGTATACGTCCCCGAGTCCTCCGACTTCACCGGACCTATCTGGAGACTACCGTCAGGAAGTACCTTGGCTGTCTGATTAAACCCCTCCGTCACCACTACATCACCAGGCATCACCCAGGTCTTAGACAGATCCCTGTGTTTAGTATCACAGCGCAAGACCAGCGTCTGTTCCAGCCAAGCTTCCTCGTCCGCCTCGTAGAACGTACTGCAGTTCATGTAGTCTCTGTTCAGGTCGAAGACCCCCACCCTGCTTTTCTGGGACCCGGGGAGATAGCAGCTGTACTCATCTTTAAAGTCCAGGGCTGAGTTGAGCCGGCGGATGTGCCAGTGGGCCAGGAGACTATAAAGACTACAGTCACAGATGAGAGGGTTGTTGTGAAAGTAGAGGCCGTTCTTTATCCAGGCAGGCAGCACCTGCAGCTCCTCAATGGGTGGGACCTATATTAGATTAAAATGTTTATATCCTCAATGAGTAAATTCATTTTGCAGCAATAACATAAAAACTCAATGAACATACAAAGTAATTGATAAAAACACCATTTACAATGTAAAAAACAACATATGATGCACCGTCACTAAACATTAGATTAGATTGTGCAAAAAAGACAAAGAGCCACATACAGTATGCACAAAACACAGGTAAAAGATGCTATGCACATGGGTCTTTCTATAAATAATGGGGCCAAATGTGTGACATTGGGATCAAATTTTCAAAATGGTTTGAAACAAAAACAATGCAGTTCCACATATGTATTTAGAGGAATATATGCAAATTGGCCCATAACTCCACCTATACAACAACATAAGCCTAGGATTATACACACATACAATTATCTGTAAGGTGCCTCAGTCGAGCACTGAATTTCAAACACAGATTCAACCACAAAGACCTGGGAGGTTTTCCAATGGCTCGCAAAGAAGGGCACCTATTGGTAGATGGGTAACAATATAAAAAGCAAATACTAAATATCCCTTTGAGCATGGTGAAGTTATTAATTACACTTTGGATGGTGTATCAATACACCCAGTCACTACAAAGATCCAGGAGTCCTTCCTAACTCAGTTGCCAGAGAAGAAGGAAACCACCACCAGTGGTGACTTTAAAAGAGTTACAGAGTTTAATGGCTGTGATAGGAGAAAAATGAGGATGGATCAACAACATTGTAGTTACTCCACAATATTAACATAATTGACAGAGTGAAAAGAAGGAAGTCTGTACAGAATGAAAATATTCCAAAACATGCATCCTGTTTGCAACAAGGGACTAAAGTAATATTGCAAATAATGTGAGAAAGCAATTATCTTTTCGTTCTGAATACAAAGTGTTATGTTTGAGGCAAGTCCAACACAACACATTACTGAGTACCACTCTCCATATTTTCTAGCACAATGTTGGCTGCATCATGTTATGGGTATGCTTGTAATCGTTAAGGACTGGGGAGTTTTTCAGGATAAAAAAGAAATGGAATGGAGATAAGCAGGCAAAATCCTAGAGGAAAACCTGGTTCAGTCTGCTCAGATTAATTCACTTTTCAGCAGGACAATAACCTAAAACAGATGGCCATGTCTACACTGGAGTTGCTTACCAGGAAGACAGTGAATGTTCCTGAGTGGCCGAGTTACAGTTTTGACTTAAATCTGCTTGAAAACCTATGGCAAGACCTGAAAATGGTTGTCTTGCAATGATCAACAACCAATTTGACAGAGTTTCAAGAATTTTGAAAAGAATAGTGGGCAAATATTGCACAATCCATGTGTGGAAAACTCTTAGAGACTTACCAAGAAAGGGTCACAGCTGTAATCTCTGCCAAAGGTACTCCTAGAAAGTATTTATTCAGGGGTGTGAATACTTACGTGAATTAGATATTTCTATATTTCATTTTCAATAAATTTGCAAACATTTCTAAAAACATGTTTTCCCTTTGTCATTATGGGGTATTGTGTGTAGATGGGTGAGAAAACAAATCTATTTAATCCATTTTGAATTCGCAACACAACAAAATGTGGAATAGGTCAATGGGTACGGATATTTTCTCAGGGCGCTGTACATCCTTTAAGCAGGGTTCATACAGACATTAGCAAGTCAAATTCAAGGACTTGTAGGGACATTTCAAGCACTTAGGACCTAATATAAACTAAACAACAAAAAGAAACGCAACAACAAACAATTCCAAAGATTTTACTGAGTTACAGTTCATAGATGGAAATCAATCAATTTAAATAAATGCATTAGGCCCTAATCTATGCATTTCACATGACTGGGCAGGGGCACAGCCCCACAGCCTGGGAGGGCATACCACTTGGGAGCCAGGTCCACCCACTAGGAAGCCAGGCCCAGCCAATCAGAATGAGTTTTTCCCTGCAAAGGGGCTTTATTACAGACAGAAATACTCCTCAGCAACCCCTCTCCCCCTCCTAACAGTTCCTGGAGAAGTGGGTATACTCTAACTTTGCCAAAAATGTCCAAAACGGCCCGCCCGGTGAAGGAAATGCTCCCTGTGTGAAAGTCTATGAGAAACAGTGACACACTTTGAATGACCTAAAATGATCAATGCCATATCGGTATATATTTTGTGTAGTTACCCATTAAATCAAGTGTACATGCACCTAGCACTGTTGTTTGGTTAGAGGTGTTTCTCAGTAGTGTAGTGGAGAATATACCTGATCTTCAGCGGGCATGGCGTATACTTACTTCTTAATCTCCACGATGAGTATCGAAGTAGTGTAGTGGAGGTATATGATGTACCTTATCAATTAATAAGGCTGATGGAACAGATCCGAATGTTTAGCTTAAAATGTTGATCAACTATTATTTCTTTACATTTTAGGCGCAGCAATGTGCACGCACACAGCAGTAAAGCCTACATGCGAATGTTCCAAAATGCAATTTGCGGGAAAACACCTTTCTAAAATGGGCCTCACACCTGCGGGCGGTTTCATGGACAGAGATAGAAATATCAGCTAGAAATTTTGAAAGAGGTGAGATTAAAGATGCAACAAGTATCATTGGTTACTAGGATAATGGTTACTAGGATTATGTCTTTAACGGCTGCTAGACAATGAAAGGAAGAAAACCAACAGGAGAAAGCATATGAGAAAGTCTTCACATGAGATGAGAGTTAGCAAAACAAATGGATTGATGCAAATAATAATGCTATCATTCTGCCAGGTAGACATACTGTAGGCTACTTTGTAGAAATAATAATGCTATCATTCTGCCAGGTAGACATACTGTAGGCTACTTTGTAGAAATAATCATGCTATCATTCTGCCAGGTAGACATACTGTAGGCTACTTTGTAGAAATAATCATGCTATCATTCTGCCAGGTAGACATACTGTAGGCTACTTTGTAGAAATAATCATGCTATCATTCTGCCAGGTAGACATACTGTAGGCTACTTTGTAGAAATAATCATGCTATCATTCTGCCAGGTAGACATACTGTAGGCTACTTTGTAGAAATAATCATGCTATCATTCTGCCAGGTAGCGCAACATAGCTTCAGCGTGTAAATCAGCTAGAAAGATGTGTCGGCATCGATTAATTGTCTCTGGCCCCCTCCCAGTTAGGGGGAGTGATGAGCTCTACAGCAGAGTCTCACAACTCAATCGCTGGTTGAAAACTGTGTTCTGCCCCTCCCAAAAGATAGAATTTGTAGATAATTGGCCCTCTTTCTGGGACTTACCCACAAACAGGACCAAGCCTGGCCTGTTGAGGAGTGACGGACTCCATCCTAGCTGGAGGGGTGCTCTCATCTTATCTACGAACATAGACAGGGCTCTAACTCCTCTAGCTCCACAATGAGATAGGGTGCAGGCCAGGCAGCAGGCTGTTAGCCAGCCTGCCAGCTTAGTGGAGTCTGCCACTAGCACAGTCAGCGTAGTCAGCTCAGCTTTCCCCATTGAGACCGTGTCTGTGCCTCGATCTAGGTTGGGCAAAATTAAAAATGGCGGTGTTCGCTTTAGTAATCTCACTAGTATAAAGACCTCCTCCATTCCTGCCATTATTGAAAGAGATTGTGATACTTCACATCTCAAAATTGGGTTACTTAATGTTAGATCCCTCACTTCCAAGGCAGTTATAGTCAATGAACCAATCACTGATCATAATCTTGATGTGATTGGCCTGACTGAAACATGGCTTAAGCCTGATGAATTTACTGTGTTAAATGAGGCCTCACCCCCTGGTTACACTAGTGACCATACCCCCCGTGCATCCGGCAAAGGCGGAGGTGTTACTAACATTTACGATAGCAAATTTCAATTTACAAAAAAAAAACAATGACGTTTTCGTCTTTTGAGCTTCTAGTCATGAAATCTATGCAGCCTTCTCACTCACTTTTTATAGCTACTGTTTACAGGCCTCCTGGGCCATATGCAGTGTTCCTCACTGAGTTCCCTGAATTCCTATCGGATCTTGTAGTCATAGCAGATAATATTCTAATTTTTGGTGACTTTAACATTCACATGGAAAAGTCCACAGACCCACTCCAAAAGGCTTTCGGAGTCATCATCGACTCAGTGGGTTTTGTCCAACATGTCTCTGGACCTACTCACTGCCACAGTCATACTCTGGACCTAGTTTTGTCCCATGGAATAAATGTTGTGGATCTTAATGTTTTTCCTCATAATCCTGGATTATCGGACCACCATTTTATTGCGTTTGCAATTGCAACAAATAATCTGCTCAGACCCCAACCAAGGAGCATTAAAAGTCGTGCTATAAATTCTCAGACAACCCAAAGATTCCTTGATGCCCTTCCAGACTCCCTCTGCCTACCCAAGGACATCAGAGGACAAAAATCAGTTAACCACCTAACCGAGGAACTCAATTTAACCTTGCGCAATACCCTAGATGCAGTTGCACCCCTAAAAATTAAAAACATCTGTCATAAGAAACTAGCTCCCTGGTATACAGAAAATACACGAGCTCTGAAGCAAGCTTCCAGAAAATTGGAACGGAAATGGCGCCACACCAAACTGGAAGTCTTCCGACTAGCTTGGAAAGACAGTACCGTGCAGTATCGAAGAGCCCTCACTGCTGCTCGATCATCCTATTTTTCCAACTTAATTGAGGAAAATAAGAACAATCCGAAATGTCTTTTTGATACTGTCGCAAAGCTAACTAAAAAGCAGCATTCGCAAATGGAGGATGGCTTTCACTTCAGCAGTAATAAATGTATGAACTTCTTTGAGGAAAAGATCATGATCATTAGAAAGCAAATTACGGACTTCTCTTTAAATCTGGGTATTCCTCCAAAGCTCCATTGTCCTGTCTGCACAACTCTGCCAGGACCTAGGATCAAGGGAGATACTAAAGTGTTTTAGTACTATATCTCTTGACACAATGATGAAAATAATCATGGCCTCCAAACCCTCAAGCTGCATACTGGACCCTATTCCAACTAAACTACTGAAAGAGCTGCTTCCTGTGCTTGGCCCTCCTATGTTGAACATAATAAACGGCTCTCTATCCACCGGATGTGTACCAAGCTCACTAAAAGTGGCAGTAATAAAGCCTCTCTTGAAAAAGCCGAATCTTGACCCAGAAATTATAAAAAAATATCGGCCTATATCGAATCTTCCATTACTCTCAAAAATTTTAGCAAAAGCTGTTGCACAGCAACTCACTGCCTTCCTGAAGACAAACAATGTATACGAAACGCTTCAGTCTGGTTTTAGACCCCATCATAGCACTGAGACTGCACTTGTGAAGGTGGAAAATGACCTTTTAATGACGTCAGACCGAGGCTCTGCATCTGTCCTCGTGCTCCTAGATCTTAGTGCCGCTTTTGATACCATCGATCACCACATTCTTTTGGAGAGATTGGAAACCCAAATTGGTCTACATGGACAAGTTCTGGCCTGGTTTAGATCTTATCTGTCGGAAAGATATCAGTTTGTCTCTGTGAATGGTTTGTCCTCTGACAAATCAATTGTAAATTTCGGTGTTCCTCAAGGTTCCGTTTTAGGACCACTATTGTTTTCACTATACATTTTACCTCTTGGGGATGTCATTCGAAAACATAATGTTAAATTTCACTGCTATGCGGACGACACACAGCTGTACATTTCAATGAAACATGGTGAAGCCCCAAAACTGCCCTCGCTAGAAGCCTGTGTTTCAGACATAAAGAAGTGGATGGCTGCAAACTTTCTACTTTTAAACTCGGACAAAACAAAGATGCTTGTTCTAGGTCCCAAGAAACAAAAAGATCTTCTGTTGAATCTGACAATTAATCTGGATGGTTGTACAGTCGTCTCAAATAAAACTGTGAAGGACCTCAGCGTTACTCTGGACCCTGATCTCTCTTTTGAAGAACATATCAAGACTGTTTCAAGGACAGCTTTTTTCCATCAACGTAACATTGCAAAAATCAGAAACTTTCTGTCCAGAAATGACGCAGAAAAATTAATCCATGCTTTTGTTACTTCTAGGCTGGACTACTGCAATGCTCTACTTTCCGGCTACCCGGATAAAGCACTAAACAAACTTCAGTTAGTGCTAAATACGGCTGCTAGAATCCTGACTAGAACCAAAAAATTGGATCATATTACTCCAGTGCTAGCCTCCCTACACTGGCTTCCTGTTAAGGCAAGGGCTGATTTCAAGGTTTTACTGCTAACCTACAAAGCATTACATGGGGCTTGCTCCTACCTATCTTTCCGATTTGGTCCTGCCGTACATACCTACACGTACGCTACGGTCACAAGACGCAGGCCTCCTAATTGTCCCTAGAATTTCTAAGCAAACGGCTGGAGGTAGGGCTTTCTCCTATAGAGCTCCATTTTTATGGAATGGTCTGCCTACCCATGTGAGAGACGCAGACTCAGTCTCAACCTTTAAGTCTTTACTGAAGACTTATCTCTTCAGTAGGTCCTATGATTAAGTATAGTCTGGCCCAGGAGTGTGAAGGTGAACGGAAAGGCTGGAGCAACGAACCGCCCTTGCTGTCTCTGCCTTGCCGGTTCCCCTCTTTCCACTGGGATTCTCTGCCTCTAACCCTATTACAGGGGCTGAGTCACTGGCTTACTGGTGTTCTTCCATGCCGTCCATGGGAGGGGTGCGTCACTTGAGTGGGTTGAGTCACTGACGTGGTCTTCCTGTCTGGGTTGGCGCCCCCCCTTGGGTTGTGCCATGGTGGAGATCTTTGTGGGCTATACTCGGCCTTGTCTTAGGACGGTAAGTTGGTGGTTGTAGACATCCCTCTAGTGGTGTGGGGGCTGTGCTTTGGCAAAGTGGGTGGGGTTATATCCTGCCTGTTTGGCCCTGTCCGGGGGTATCATCGGATGGGGCCACAGTGTCTTCTGATCCCTCCTGTCTCAGCCTCCAGTATTTATGCTGCAGTACTTTGTGTCGGGGGGCTAGGGTCAGTCTGTTACATCTGGAGTATTTCTCTTGTCTTATCCGGTGTCCTGTGTGAGTTTAAATATGCTCTCTCTAATTCTCTCTTTCTTTCTTTCTTTCTTTCTCTCGGAGGACCTGAGCCCTAGGACCATGCCTCAGGACTACCTGGCATGATGACTCCTTGCTGTCCCCAGTCCACCTGGCCATGCTGCTGCTCCAGTTTCAACTGTTCTGCCTGCGGCTATGGAACCCTGACCTGTTCATCGGACGTGCTTGTTGCACCCTCGACAACTACTATGATTATTATTATTTGACCATGCTGGTCATTTATGAACATTTTGACATCTTGACCATGTTCTGTTATAATATCCACCCGGCACAGCCAGAAGAGGACTGGCCACCCCTCATAGCCTGGTTCCTCTCTAGGTTTCTTCCTAGGTTTTTGGCCTTTCTAGGGAGTTTTTCCTAGGGAGTTTTTCCTAGCCACCGTGCTTCTTTCACATGCATTGCTTGCTGTTTGGGGTTTTAGGCTGGGTTTCTGTACAGCACTTTGAGATTTCAGCTGATGTACGAAGGGCTATATAAATAAATTTGATTTGATTTGATTTGATACTGTAGGCTACTTTGTATAAATAATCATGCTATCATTCTGCCAGGTAGACATACTGTAGGCTACTTTGTATAAATAATCATGCTATCATTCTGCCAGGTAGACATACTGTAGGCTACTTTGTGATTAACATTTAATAGAGAAGATTTTTGGGAAAGCCATTTCCATTAAAACATTATTTTGATGAATTTATTCATACTATTTCATCCTTCCACAATATATAGTCCAGAAACAAATCTAGGGTTGGTACCCAAGCCGGCTGGTCATTCGTTCTATTGGTTCGGTTGCCAGAGATGTGACCCAGTCATTCAGTGTATTTGTTCTGTATCTATGGACGCGACCCAGTCATTCAGTATTTATGGACGCGACCCAGTCGTTCAGTCTTTTTGTTCTGTATCTATGGATGTGACTCAGTCGTTCAGTCTTCTTGTTCTGTATCTATGGACGCGACCCAGTCGTTCAGTCTTTTTGTTCTGTATCTATGGACCCAGTCTTTCATTTTAAAATGTTCCATTGCCATACTGGCTGGCAACGTTCTTATCCCTTGCTTGCTTGCCAACTACGGCTAACTTACAGTCACATCAAACAGTGCAGACAATAACAACAGTAGCTTCATTTGTTTAAGCTGTTTTCTAGTGACATTTATTTGGATACATCCATAACAATTAGGTAATGAGGCACGATTTTGCCTGGCATAGAAAATGTGCTCTCTCGTCAGGACACTGTTGTTCAGAGGAGCTAGCCAACAACACAGCTAACACAATCACTTCAAACTAAAGCTGGAAAGACTGCAAACTAGCTGCACTTTGTTTCATTTGACCTTTTTTCCAATAGACATTTCTTTGTATGTATCCATAAAAATTATGCCTGCTGATTCATGATTTCGACCGGCTAAGAAACGCTGACTGCCTCGCTCGTCCCGACCCCGACATGTTCATTGCTATGAACAGTTGGAGATCGAATTTGAATACTGAAACAATATTTCAAATATTGGAGACAGAGAGCAAGGTTATTACAAATCTCTGCTGTTGAAAACTAAGTGTTAGTCTAAAAGAAATGTGAGATAATGTCTAGATACTTTTTATAGTGGAGATCAAGTTTATAAATTGCCTGGCTGGGCTGATGAGACAGTGGATTACGCAGTCAGATGGAACAGAGTAAATAGGCATTTTAACTTCATAGATTTAGCCTGTGGTAACTTGTGGAATAGACACCCGGTGGAATGCGTTTTTAACCAATCATCATTCAGGATTAGACCCACCCTTTGTGTAAATAGATTACTTCAAGCCCCTTGTTTTGTTTAAATTGCAAGTGTAACATGGAAACCAAACGTATTTGTCCTTTTATTTCATTACCAGATCATATTGTGTATAAATCCACTAGGATATGTCATTTGTTGTCATTATACATAGAATAATGAATAAGAATAGGGTTTGGTGTTGCGCAATAATATATCCTACACAATTAGCCACACTGTAGACTGTGTCCAACCGGAGGCACAAAAACATATGAAAACATGAGCTCATTACCTTAATGCTTTCTCTGTTAAACCTCACAAGACCCTGCTGTAAATCAAGCAGACAACAACAGATGATCAACCTCAATTTGCTAGAAATATTAGATCCAATGTGAATACAGTCACAACTGTCCTCACCGGTGTAATGAATGAGACATCAAAATATTCTGGACATTCTCGAACACCTTTTTTTCCCCCACAGCACGTGGGTTGTTGTGACATCGCAACCGCTGTTTGTCACTTGACTTGTCATTCAGAAAATTCCTTCCTGGATCAGATGATGATGTGTTGAAAATATCACGGCATTATTAAACACGCTCAAAACCAAAAGCTCATCCAACAAGTATTATGCATAATTATTGAAGAACCAGGTTAATGACAGAATCGATTTAGGTTTTAAGTTTCAAGGTAAAGGTGACTCCTTTGGTTAGAAGCATTCGATTTTGCAATCACATACATTTTTGGGGGATTTGTGTGCCCATGAAAACTCTTTTCACCTGATAACATAAGGAGACACGAAATGTTAAGTAGCTACACTGCATTTCTGAGATCTCTATACAAAAAAACTGTCCGACAGATCGATCCAGGATTCAATGTCTAATTTAACTGATTAATGCTTAATATATGATATAACAACTTACACTTCCATAAATGCAAGGACAGAAAAGTCATGTTTTATGTCACACGATTTTGGACAAATCCGCCAAGACACCAACCATGAGAAAGGGTTTAAACACAGGTTTTAAATCAATTCGTGAATTGTATTGAATATAGCTATTGTCACGCTCTGACCTAAGAGAGCTGTTTTTTCTCTGTTTAGTTAGGTCAGGGTGTGATAGGTGGGTGGGCATTCTTTGTTTTTTGTTTCTATGTTTTGGCCGGGTATGGTTTCCAATCAGAGGCAGCTGTCTATCGTTGTCTCTGATTGGAAGCCATACTTAGGCAGCCTTTTCCCACTTGGTTTTTGTGGGTAGTTGCTTTCTGTTTAGTTTGTATAACCTGACGGAACTGTTGGCTGTCATTTTGTTTATTTTGTCTAGTGTTCGTTTTCATTAAAATATATAACGATGAGCACTCAACACGCTGTGCCTTGGTCTCCTCTATATGACGTCCGTTACAGCTATGCTCCCAACTTATATCTTAATGTAACGACATGACAAAAATTGGCAGATTATTAGCAATTAATTATAAACAGCTGTAACAAGTTGTCTAGTGTAGGAAATCCTCACCCTAGTTTATAGAAAGACCCACTTGCACTTCACATTATTATTTAATATAGATTTATGAACCTTGATCCTGTTGGAGGAGATGTCCATCAGGCTGAGTTTCTCCAGGCGGGTCTTGTCTTTAACCAGTTCCAGAGGGAAGCGTGAGATCATGTTCTGGGACAGGTAGAGCTTCTGCAGGCTGTGGAGACCCTGGAAGGCTGAGCGGTCAATCTGAGATATACGGTTGTTGTACAGCAACAGCACCTGCAAATAATATGGAAATATGGATATTGTAATTATGAAATTGTACATTTTATCAAATAATTCAGCCGTTCTTTAAAAACTACAGTAGCAGTCAAAAGTTTGGATACACCTACTCATTCAAGGGATTTTCTTTATTTTTACTATTTTCTATATCGTAGAATAATAGTGAAGACATCAAAACTATGAAATAACACATATGGAATCATGTAGTAACCACAAAAGTGTTAAACAAATCAAATTATATTTTAGATTTTTTTAAAGTAGCCACCCTTTGCCTTGATCACAGCTTTGCACACTCTTGGCATTATTTCAACCAGCTTCATGAGGAATGCTTTTCCAACAGTCTTGAAGGAGTTCCCACATATGCTGAGCACTTGTTGGCTGCTTTTCCTTTCCTCTGCGGTCCAACTCATCCCAAACCATCTCAATTGGGTTGAGGTTGGGTGATTGTGGAGGCCAGGTTATCTGATTCAGCACTCCATCACTCTCCACTCTCCTTAGTCAAATAGACCTTACACAGCCTGGAGGTGTGTTTTGGGTCATTGTCCTGTTGAAAAACAAATGATAGTCCCACTAAACGCAAGCCAGAAGGGATGGCATATCACTGCAGAATGCTGTTTTAGCCATGCTGGTGCCTTGAATTCTAACTAAATCACAGACAGTGTCACCAGCAAAGCACCACCACACCATTACACCTCTTCCTCCATGCTTCATGGTCGGAACCACACATCCGGAGATCATCCGTTCACCTACTCTGCATCGTACAAAATCACTGCGGTTGGAAGCAAAAATCTCAAAGCTGGACTCATCAGACCAAAGGGCAGATTTCCACCGGTCTGGTGCTTGTGTTTCTTGACCCAAGCAAGTCTCTTCTTCTTATTGGTGTCCTTTAGTAGTGGTTTCTTTGCAACAATTAGAATTGACCTTCTGCAGCAGAGGAAACTCTGGGTCTTCCTTTCCTGTGGCTGTCCTCATGAGCGCTTGATCGTTTTTGTGACTGAACTTGAAGAAATATTAAAAGTTCTTGAAATGTTCCGCATTGACTGACCTTCATGTCTTAAAGTAATGATGGACTGTCGTTTCTCTTTGGTTATTTGAGCTGTTCTTGCCATAATATGGACTTGGTCTTTCACCAAATAGGGCTATCTTCTGTATACCACCCCTACCTTGTCACAACACAACTGATTAGCTCAAACACATTAAGAAGGAAATAAATTCGACAAATTAACTTTTAACAAGGCACACCTGTTAATTAAAATGCATTCCAGGTGACTACCTCATGAAGCTGGATGAGAATGACAAGAGTGTGCAAAGCTGTCATAAAGGCAAAGGGTGGCTATGTTAAAGAATTTCAAGTATAAAATATATTTTGATTTGTTTAACACTTCTTTGGTTACCACATGATTCCATATGCGTTATTTCATAGTTTTGATGTCTGCACTATTATTCTACAATGTAAAAAATAATACAAATAAAGAAAAATCTTTGAATGAGCAGGTGTGTCCAAACTTTTGACTTGTACTGTTTGTAAAAGTCAGAATTGTAAAAACAACTATCTCTCTCTGTCTCTCTATCGCTCTCTGTTTCCCTGTCTCTCTCTACCTCTCTCTTTGTCTCTATTCCTCTCTGTCTATCTGTCTCTCTCGCTCTCTCTCTTTGTCTGTCTCTCCCCCCGTCTCTGTCTCTCTCTCTGTCTGACTCTCTGTCTGACTCTCTCTCTATCTTTCTTTCACTGTCTCGTCTCAGTCTGTCTGTCGCTCTCTCTCTATCTGTTTCTCCTTTTCTCTCTTTCAATTCAATTGAAATGGCTTTATTGGCAACATGGGAAACATTGGAAACATGGGAAATGTGGCAAACATTGGAAACATGGGAAACATGAGAAACATTGCCAAAGCAAGTGACAAAAAAACTAAGCAACAAAGAGAACAAAACAAAACAAAGACAACAACATTAACAATAAACATTACACACACAAATAGTTCCAAAAGAATAACAATCTTTAAAATAATAATAAATTATAATTGTTCTATTAGCAATTTGAAATGTTGCATAAGTTATGTACAGTGTTGTGACAATGTGCAAATAGTAGAATGTAAGAATGACGTGGGGTAAATATTGGTTATATTACATTGGTGTTTCTGACTCACTGGTTGACCTTTTGTTGTGGCAGCAAGTCACACATTTTGATGCTGGGATTGTACACTGCTGTATTTCACCTAACAGATATGGAAGTTTGTCAGAATGTGATTTGTGTTCGAATTCTTTGTTGGTCTGTGTAATCTGAGGGAAATGTGTGTCTCTAATGATCATATATTTGGCAGAAGGTTAGGAGGTTATCTCTCTCTCTCTCTCTCTCTCTCACCTCCAGCTGCCCCAACGGTTCGAAGATGAACTCGTCCAGCTGTCGCAGGTCGTTGGAGGACAGGTCCAGGTAGCGCAGGTGTTTGACGTAGACGAAGGCCTCGGAGGAGAGGAAGTGAAGGCCGTTGTGACTGAGTAGGAGGTTGTGGAGTTTGGTGAGTTTCACCGTGGTCCACTCAGCCCTCAGCCGGGAGATGTCGTTGTAGCTGAGGTCCAGGACGGCCGTGTAGAGAGGCAGGCCAGTCGGCACCGTGGTCAGGTTCATCTTGGAACAGCTCACGATGTTACTGGCACAGATGCAGGTCTTGTGGCAGTTGAGGGTTGAGGCTACCGCCCCAGAGGGGAACCAGAGGAGGGCCAGGGAGAGGTACAAGGCCCATTGCACCTGGACCCTCCTCAGGCTGGGAGAGGGAGAGGCAGACGGAGAGGGCTTTGGCAGGGCATCTGCTCTGTGTAGAGGCAACATGCTAGTTGTTGGTGTGTTGTTGTTATTTAAGGAGCAGAACTTCCTGTATTATGGGTCTCTTCCTACACAGCATGGAGCAGCAGCTGGTGGAATCCCAGGCATCGCTTAATTGAGGTCTGAAAGAAAAGCAAACCAACTATTGTTGTTGTAAACAGAGATGGCTGTATCATTGCAGTCAAATTTTAAAGGTACAATACAGCCATTTTATATTAATATACAATCATTTATGGGTAACAATTAAGAACCTTACTGTGATTGTTTTCAATTAAAATTGTGAAAAATTAACAAAAATAGCTTCTTAGCAAAGAGCAATTTCTCAAGCTAGAATTTTATTAGGACTGTCGGGAGAAGAAAACAGAATATTAGCTGTTATTTGCAGAGGTTTGGAACACTATTTTGTATTGGTCTATTAACTCATTTACTGCCAGGCAGGTCAAATCTCCATCCCACCAAAACAGGCTGAAATCTCAGGTGGTCTTTTCAAACAGCTCTTACACTAAAAGGGCATTCTCATCATTTTCAACGTCAGTTGCCTTTAAAGGGGCAATCTGCAGTTGCTTTATCCATTCTTTGCTTCTGAATTAATTAAATGCACCTATTGATTGTTGAAGAATATAACTTATGTCTCATGAGCTTAGTTCAACTGTCGTACTCCATCAGAACCTAAAATATACGCTTTTTTTCACTCCAATGTTTGTAAACAAAGCAAATGTAAACAAACACTGTATAGCCTCAACACAGGGTTAAAACTATAATGTTGATATCATGGATGGTCAGTCCTTGTATCCATAGCTCTGTCTATCCGTTTGAGAGGGGTTACATTTCTCCAGCCCCAAATCCCTCAGCTTTTTACCGAAACAATGGTGAGGAAAAACGCTTTGATTCAAATGCTGATTGACGCTTTAACAAATCGTTTGTTAGTCATTTTATTCGTTTTTACATGCACAGTGCTGGTGAATTCAATGTTGCATTGCTCCATTCCATTTGATCCAAAACACAGCAATGGATCAATTCATGGAAATATTGATAAATTATAAATGATGTATCCTACCTTCACGTCAAATCAGATTAAGCCATTCTCTAAAATTAAATCCATCCGCTACCAAATCGGACACGTCTGTTTATAATTTGCACCTCGTCTTAGTCCCTTACAGTAATAGTCTATCCAATGTAAAGACAAGTAGCGGGATGCAGGGCGAAAAGAAGAGAGCGCTGGAGAAATCCTTCCTGGCTGTATTACCCAGATCCTGACAACACTGCTCCCGCGCCGCATCCAAAACGCGGTATAAAATTACGCAAGGATAAAATTATGTAAAAATCTAAGAACACAAGCCCTTGTTGGACCGGTGGCACTCACCCAACCTGAATGAATGACAGAGATACATTCAACGCCAGGTAGTCTGATGATGTATTATGTTCACGAGGACAAGTGGTCTGGTCAGCCAAGCGGCGGCCTTCGATTCCTTACGTCTTCTGCAGCAAATCAGTGCGTTTTCTCTTCATGAGTCGCATTGTCAGCAGCATCTCTGCGAGGTGAGGTGGTGAATCATGGGAGCGCATGAGCAGTCTAGTCTTGCCAGAAGAAATTGTTCGTTTTTTTTTCTTATTCGTAATACTCCAGTCTGTGTAGTGTCACTGCTGCCTACAGCAACTGACCGACTTTTGTAGACGTGTTTTTTCAAAACTAGACCAACAATGACTGGTGGCCTACACTCACACTGCGATTCTAGCGGTACCCACTCCATAAAATCCATATTTTAACCTACGTATTGTGATAATCGGTTGTTTGATCTATAACCTGTTAGTTCATATGCCCGGTGACCGTGATATATAGGCCTAAATTCAACCACACTTTTGTTTCATCACAAAACCGGATAGAAACCTCCGTCCAGTGAAGTCCACAAAGCATATTGCATGTACAGTAACAGACAGTTACATGACCATTTTAGGATGGCTAAACAACTATTGATTTAGAACCACAGAGTTATCGCAAGGCGTAAAGAAAAACAGGGGCTGCCTCCACTATTCCAGCAGCATTTCAACATCATCATCACCTCTGCTTAGTCTAATACAGTGACAACTAAAATATACCCAAAACAACTCAATAAGATAAATATGATGTGGCTGTCCATGGTTCTGATTTCTCTCTGTGTGTGTGTGTGTGTGTGTGTGTGTGTGTGTGTGTGTGTGTGTGTGTGTGTGTGTGTGTGTGTGTGTGTGTGTGTGTGTTTGTGCAAGTAGAAAAACATGTGGACTCACCCCACTTGTAGAGAAACACCAATGCCATCCTCCTCTCTTTCAAGTTGATGAAATGTTCTGTCACTCTGTCATACAGTACATAATTTAATTTTTTTGTTGTCCTAGGCTACCTGGCTAAAATGCTTTCTCCCTAGCCTGACTTCCATTCAACACCACAACGAGAAGCAACAATTCTAGTTTTTCTGTCAATGATGTATTGCTCTCAATGGGATTTGATAGGAGTGACGCCAAATCCAAACTGGCTTCCCTTGACACTTTTTTGTTGGTTCAACAGAACCATTCACAGTTGAGCTCACTCAGTTTAGCTCAACGCTGATTAGCAAATGTTTTATACTTTCTTTGTCAATGGAGGCCAGATGGTTCCCTTGCCTTCAGCGCTGCGGGTGGCAACACTGTCATACTCGTTCGGACCAGACAGAATCAGATACATGGCCTACTCATAGAGAGACAGAGGGGTGCTGTTTAACTCGCTCGGATGCTTTCTCCTGTGAGACACATTCAGCCTCTTGCGAATTGAAGGAAAATTATGAAACACAGAGGGAATAAGATATATATATACAGTGAGGGAAAAAACTATTTGATCCCCTGCTGATTTTGCACGTTTGCCCACTGACAAAGAAATGTAGGTTTATTTGAACAGTGAGAGACAGAATAACAAAAAAAAAATCCAGAAAAACACATGTCAAAAATGTTATAAATTGATTTGCATTTTAATGAGGGAAATAAGTATTTAACCCCCTCTCAATCAGAAAGATTTCTGGCTCCCAGGTGTCTTTTATACAGGTAACGAGCTGAGATTAGGAGCACACTCTTAAAGGGAGTGCTCCTAATCTCAGCTTGTTACCTGTATAAAAGACACCTGTCCACAGAAGCAATCAATCAATCAGATTCCAAACTCTCCACCATGGCCAAGACCAAAGAGCTCTCCAAGGATGTAAGGGACAAGATTGTAGACCTACACAAGGCTGGAATGGGCTACAGCAGCTTGGTGAATAGGTGACAACAGTTGGTGCGATTATTCGCAAATGGAAGAAACACAAAAGAACTGTCAATATCCATCGGCCTGGGGCTCCATGCAAGATCTCACCTCGTGGAGTTGCAATGATCATGAGAACGGTGAGGAATCAGCCCAGAACTACACGGGAGGATCTTGTCAATGATCTCAAGGCAGCTGGGACCATAGTCACCAAGAAAACAATTGGTAACACACTACGCCATGAAGGACTGAAATCCTGCAGCGCCCGCAAGGTCCCCCTGCTCAAGAAAGTACATATACATGCCCGTCTGAAGTTTGTCAAAGGACATCTGAATGATTCAGAGGACAACTGGGTGAAAGTGTTGTGGTCAGATGAGACCAAAATGGAGCTCTTTGGCATCAACTCAACTCGCCGTGTTTGGAGGAGGAGGAATGCTGCCTATGACCCCAAGAACAACATCCCCACCATCAAACATGGAGGTGGAAACATTATGCTTTGGGGGTGTTTTTCTGCTACGGGGACAGGACAACTTCACCGCATCAAAGGGACGATGGACGGGGCCATGTGCCGTCAAATCTTGGGTGAGAACCTCCTTCCCTCAGCCAGGGCATTGAAAATGGGTCGTGGATGGGTATTCCAGCATGACAATGACCCAAAACACACGGCCAAGGCAACAAAGGACTGGCTCAAGAAGAAGCACGTTAAGGTCCAGGAGTGGCCTAGCCAGTCTCCAGACCTTAATCCCATAGAAAATCTGTGGAGGGAGCTGAAGGTTCGAGTTGCCAAACGTCAGCCTCGAAACCTTAATGACTTGGAGAAGATCTGCAAAGAGGAGTGGGACAAAATCCCTCCTGAGATGTGTGCAAACCTGGTGGCCAACTACAAGAAACGTCTGACCTCTGTGATTGCCAACAAGGGTTTTGCCACCAAGTACTAAGTCATGTTTTGCAGAGGGGTCAAATACTTATTTCCCTCATTAAAATGCAAATCAATTTATAACATTTTTGACATGCGTTTTTCTGGATTTTTTTGTTGTTATTCTGTCTCTCACTGTTCAAATAAACCTACCATTAAAATTATAGACTGATTATTTCTTTGTCAGTGGGCAAACGTACAAAATCAGCAGGGGATAAAATACTTTTTTCCCCCACTGTATATAAAAAAAAATTTGGTGGGGGGGCTTCCCGTGGCAACCATGAATACACGCCACTGGGTACCACGACAAGCTACTCCAATACTAGGCTACAATGACTTACTACTGTATCCTAACCTCACACAGACGAAGAAGACACTCTGTCTGGTCCTCCTGTCCTGCTCTAAAGAATGGCTGATCAATTCCCTTACCATAACATGTGTCCTCCCTGGCCATGATACACTAGTAGAAATGTAATCTTTTCTCAAGATTAATGGGTGCAGAATGAGATGCATCTTCTCCGCATTGAAGAAATCAAATTAAATCACTCATTCAATGCAAAAGTATATTCCCTGAGCTCAGTCTATACAGTAGTTTATACCCTCAGCTCAGGCTATACAATAGTCTATACCCTCAGCTCAGTCTATACAATAGTCTATACCCTCAGCTCAGTTTATACAGTAGTCTATACCCTCAGCTCAGTCTATACCCTCAGCTCAGTTTATACAATAGTCTATACCCTCAGCTCAGTCTATACAATAGTCTATACCCTCAGCCCAGCCTATACAATAGTCTATACCCTCAGCTCAGTCTATACCCTCAGCTCAGTCTATACAATAGTCTATACCCTCAGCTCAGTCTATACAATAGTCTATACCCTCAGCTCAGTCTATACAATAGTCTATACCCTCAGCTCAGTCTATACCCTCAGCTCAGTCTACATTTACATGTTTTACATTTACGTCATTTAGCAGACGCTCTTATCCAGAGCGACTATCTGGCCAAGATAAAGCAAAGCATTGTGACAAAAACAACAACACAGAGTTATACATGGGATAAAGTACCCCTACTTTATAGCCTTTGATCTCAGTTAGTATTTACCCTGTGATGACTGGTCCTGTTGATCTCAGTTAGTATTTACCCTGTGATGACTGGTCCTGTTGACTGGTCCTGTTGATCTCAGTTAGGTAGGGAGACAGAGGGAGACAGATAAGGAGACAGGGAGGGAGACAGACAGACAGGGAGGGAGACAGGGAGGGAGACAGACAGGGAGGGAGACAGCGAGGGACACAGACTGGGAGACAGCGACGGTGAGGGAGGGAGGGAGACAGACAGGGAGGGAGACAGACAGGGATAGTGACAGACAGGGAGGGAGAGAGAGAGGGAGGGAGACAGACAGGGAGGCAGACAGACAGGCAGACAGGGAGACAGGGAGGGAGACAGGGATAGTAACAGACAGGGAGGGAGACAGACAGGGAGGGAGACAGACAGGGAGGCAGACAGACAGACAGGCCGACAGGAAGGGAGGCAGACAGACAGGCAGACAGGGAGGGAGGGAGACAGACAGGGAGGCAGACAGACAGGCAGACAGACAGGCAGACAGGGATGGAGACAGGGAGGGAGACAGGGAGGGAGGGAGACAGACAGGGAGGCAGACAGACAGACAGACAGGGAGGGAGGGAGACAGGGAGGGAGGGAGACAGACAGGGAGGCAGACAGACAGGCAGACAGACAGACAGGCAGACAGGGAGGGAGACAGGGAGGGAGACAGACAGGCAGACAGACAGGCAGACAGGGAGGGAGACAGGGAGGGAGGGAGACAGACAGGGAGGCAGACAGACAGACAGACAGGGAGGGAGACAGGGAGGGAGGGAGACAGACAGGGAGGCAGACAGGCAGACAGGGAGGGAGACAGACAGGCAGACAGACAGGCAGACAGGGAGGGAGACAGGAAGGATCCAAGCTAGTACACAACACAGTCACATCGAATCCACACCAAACCTGCTTACTATGCAGGCAAGGCGTGTTTACTAGGAGTGTTTACCCCCTGTGATCGATCCCATTTTGGATTGATGGATGCACAGAGCCAAGGATCAGGGAAAACTGATCATTCTAATCAGGCAGGTTGATTTGCTCACCACCAGCTTTTATGAGCTTTGGGAATTGGAAATGCTGCTATACTGGGTCTTATTTGGCAAGGCTACGGATGCCTGATTGAGTCACATCAAAAAATAAAAAGCAATTTAGTCTCTGCAGGGATGCCCCTCAGACAGTTGCTGTCCACTGCCCTGTGGTGCTGAACTTCAGAATTCTGGCGCTGTATATTTGTTTTATGGCATCAATTTAAATCAGCCTTAGTTTGTTAGGAAGAAACTTCATTCTGTCTGACTTAGAGATGTGAAGGCCGTTGAGATGTGAAGGCCGTTGAGATGTGAAGGCCGTTGAGATGTGAAGGCCGTTGAGATGTGAAGGCCGTTGAGATGTGATGACCGTTGAGATGTGAAGGAAATTGAGATGTGAAGGCCAGTGAGATGTGAAGACCGCTGAGATGTGAAGGAAATTGAGATGTGAAGGCCATTGAGATGTGAAGACCGTTGAGATGTGAAGGCCGTTGAGATGTGAAGGAAATTGAGATGTGATGACCAGTGAGATGTGAAGGCCATTGAGATGTGAAGACCGCTGAGATGTGAAGGAAATTGAGATGTGAAGGCCAGTGAGATGTGAAGGCCGTTGAGATGTGAAGGCCGTTGAGATGTGAAGGAAATTGAGATGTGATGACCAGTGAGATGTGAAGGCCATTGAGATGTGAAGGCCGTTGAGATGTGAAGGCCAGTGAGATGTGAAGACCGCTGAGATGTGAAGGAAATTGAGATGTGAAGGCCAGTGAGATGTGAAGACCGCTGAGATGTGAAGGAAATTGAGATGTGAAGGCCAGTGAGATGTGAAGGCCATTGAGATGTGAAGACCGTTGAGATGTGAAGGAAATTGAGATGTGAAGGCCATTGAGATGTGAAGGCCATTGAGATGTGAAGACCGTTGAGATGTGAAGGAAATTGAGATGTGAAGACCGTTGAGATGTGAAGGCCATTGAGATGTGAAGTAAATTGAGATGTGAAGGCCATTGAGATCTGAAGGCCGTTGAGATGTGAAGGAAATTGAGATCTGAAGACGCACAAAGTGATTAATGTTCAGTTCGACTCTTTTTCCTGCTGTGACGAGGACAGCGTTGCCTAGTAACTGACTGTACTGTAGTGGTGGCTACAGTACTCAGCCTCCACTTTACTTCCCTTTGCTCTCCATGTAACCAGATCACTTAGGGGTTCTGCTGCAGGATACCGACCCCATAACAACACAGAGAGAGAGAGAGAGAGAGAGAGAGAGAGAGAGAGGTGGGGGGACAGAAAGAGAGAGAGAGAGGGGGAGAGGGACAGAAAGAGATAAAGAAAGAGAGAGAGAGAGAGAGAGAGAGAGAGGAGGGGGGGGGGGTAATTACGGCCTTCCGATGAACGCAGGCCAGTCATGATGGTGGCCTGAACCACATTCACGGCCAGCCCTCTCATTAGGCATGATCAGGCAGCCGCCTATGGCAGCAGATTGACAAGGGTGGCATTTTCTGAGTTTAACTGACCAAGACATACCTCCAACAACAAGGAAATCTTCACATAATTATGCCAAAAAACAATGACGATTGTTCTCAACAAGTGGCATAAGGGCTTTTTAGCTGAGCGTTGATGCTGCCCTGTGATAAGCAGTGCCCACTTTGTCAAAGGCAAGGGTGCAAAATATTTAGTTTGTCCATTCCCAGCGCGCCTCTCCAGAGTGCTGTTGGAGAGACGCATCGCTGAGGCGCTAAACCAACATTCCTTCCAAAAAAATATCTAACATAAATCATACAGCAGATATAGGATATGATAGAAAGAGTATGTGGCCTTTTCTGTAGCCTACAGGCTGGAGATAAAATGTACGACAATGTAATGAGACGGACACTTTTTACATCATGAAGGTTTCTCCAATCAAATAGCCTAACATAAATGGCACACAATCCCAAAAAAAAGTGCTGTCATGTTGACAAACAACATATCCTAAAAACAGGACAGGTCAAAGTAAAATGGACAATATGGAATGGACAATCACAACTGTTTCCATTGATCATACTTGACATGTTTTCTACAACTTGATTGGAGTCCACCTGTGGTAAATTCAATTGATTGGACATTATTTGAAAAGGCACACACCTGTCTATATAAGGTTCCACAGTTGACAGTTCATGTCAGAGCAAAAACCAATCCATGAGGTTGAAGGAATTGTCCATAGACCTCCGAGACAGGATTATATCGAGGCACAGATCTGGGGAAGGGTAGCAAAACATTTCTGCAGCATTGAAGGTCCTCAAGAACACAGTGACCTTCATCATTGAAGAAGTTTGGAACCACCAAGATTCTTCCCAGAGCTGGCCGCCCTTGCCAAACTGAGCAATCGGGAGAGAAGGACCTTGGTCAGGGAGGTGACCAAAAAATCAAATCAAATCAAACCAAATTTGATTGGTCACATACACATGGTTAGCAGATGTTAATGCGAGTGTAGCGAAATGCTTGTGCTTCTAGTTCCGACTATGCAGTATATCTAAGTAATCTAACAAATTCACAACAACTACCTTATACACACAAATCTAAAGGGTTAAATGAGAATATGTACATATAAATATATGGATGAGCGATGGCCGAGCAGCATAGGCAAGATGCAGTAGATGGTTTAGAATACAGTATATACATATGAGATGAGTAATGTAGGATATGTAGACATTATTAAAGTGGCGTTATTGAAAGTGACTAGTGATACCTTTATTAAGTCTATTAAAGTGGCCAAAGATTTCAGTCTGTATGTTGGCAGCAGCCTCTCTATGTTAGTGATGGCTGTTTAACAGTCTGATGGCCTTGAGATAGAAGCTGTTTTTCAGTCTCTCGGTCCCAGGTTTGATGCACCTGTACTGACCTCGCCTTCTGGATGCTAGCGTGGTGAACAGGCAGTGGCTTGGGTGGTTGACGTCCTTGATCTTTTTGGCCTTCCTGTGACATCGGGTGCTGTAGGTGTCCTGGAGGGCAGGTAGTTTGCCCCCGGTGATGCGTGTGCAGTCCACGATCATCTCCTTTGTTTTGTTGACGTTGAGTGAGAGGTTATCTTCCTGACACCACACTCTGAGGGCCTTCACCTCCTCCCTGTAGGCCGTCTCGTCATTGTTGGTAATCAGGCCTACGACTGTAGTGTCGTCTGCAAACTTGATGATTGAGTTGGATGCGTGCATGGCCACGCAGTCATGGGTGAACAGGGAGTACAGGAGAGGGCTGAGAACACACCCTTGTGGGGCCCCAGTGTTGAGGATCAGCGGGGTGGAGATGTTGTTTCCTACCTTCACCACCTGGGGCGGCCCGTCAGAAAGTCCAGGACCCAGTTTCACAGGGCAGGGTCGAGACCCAATACATAGGTATTCCTATTGTCCAGATGGGATAGGGCAGTGTGCAGTGTGATGGCGATTGCATCATCAGTGGACCTATTGGGGCGGTAAGCAAATTGGAGTGGGTCTAGGGTATCAGGTAAGGTGATATGATCCTTGACTAGTCTCTCAAAGCACTTCATGATGACAGAAGTGAGTGCAATTGGGCGATAGTCATTTAGTTCATTTACCTTAGCTTTCTTGGGAACAGGAACAATGGTGGCCATCTTGAAGCATGTGGGGACAACAGACTGGGATAGGGATTGGTTGAATATGTCCGTAAACACACCAGCCAGCTGGTCTGCACTTGCCCTGAGGACGCGGCCGGGGATGCCGTCTGGGCCTGCAGCCTTGCGAGGGTTAACACGTTTAAATGTTTTACTCACGTTGGCCATGGAGAAGGAGAGCCCACAGGCTTTGGTAGCGAGCCGTGTTGGTGGCACTGTATTGTCCTCAAAGCGAGCAAAGAAGTTGTTTAATTTGTCTGGGAGCAAGACGTCGATGTCCGCGACGGGGCTGGTTTTCTTTTTGTAATCCGGGATTGTCTGTAGATCCTGCTGCATACGTCTCGTGTTTGAGCCGTAGAATTGCGACTCTACTTTGTCTCTATACTGATTCTTTGCTTGTTTGATTGCCTTACGGAGGGAATAGCTGCACTGTTTGTATTCGGTCATGTTTCCGGTCGTCTTGCCGTAATTAAACGCGGTGGTTCGCGCTTTCAGTTTTGCTCTAATGCTGCCATTAATCCATGGTTTCTGGTTAGGGAAGGTTTTAATAGTCACCTCGGGTACGACATCTCCGATGCACTTGCTAATAAACTTGCTCACCGAGTCAGCGTATACATCAATGTTGTTGTCTGAGGCTATCCAGAACATATCGCAGTCCACAGGATCGAAGCAATCTTGAAGTGTGGAATCCGATTGGTCAGACCAGCGTATTGACCTGAGCATGGGCGTTTCCTGTTTTAGTTTCTGTCTGTAGGCTGTGAGCAACAAAATGGATTCATGGTCAGATTTGCCGAAGGCAGGACGCGGGAGGGCTTTGTATGCATCGCGGAAGTTCGAGTAGCAATGGTCCAGAATTCTGCCAGCACGTGTCGCGCATTCGATATGCTGATAGAATTTAGAGAGTATTGATCTTAGGTTAGCTTTGTTTAAATCCCCAGCTACAATAAATGCAGCCTCAGGATGTATGGTTTCCAGTTCACATAGAGTCCAGTGAAGTTCTTTCAGGGCCGACGAGGTATCTGCTTGGGGGGATGTACACGGCTGTGACTATAATCGAAGAGAATTCTCTCGGAAGATAATGCGGTCGACATTTGATAGTAAGGAATTCTAGGTCAGGTGAACAAAAAGACTTCCTGTATGTTGTTGTGATTACACCATGAGTCATTAATCATAAGGCATACACCCCTGCCCTTCTTCTTACCAGAGAGATGTTTGTTTCTGCCGGCACGATGCATGAAGAAACCGGGTGGCTGTACCGACTCTGACAACATATCCCGAGTGAGCCATGTTTCCATGAAACAGAGAATGTTACAATCTCTGATGTCTCTCTGGAAGGCAACTTGTGCCCTAATTTCATCCACCTTGTTATCTAGAGATTGGACATTGGCGAGTAATATGCTCGGAAACGGTGGATGGTGTGCTCGCCTTCTGAGTCTGACCAGTAGGCCGCACCGTCTGTCTCTCCTGCGGCGACCGCGTTGTTTTGGGTCGGCCTCTGGGATAAGATCCCATGTCCAGGGTTGAGGTCAGAACAAAGGATCCGCTTCGGGAAAGACGTATTCCTGGTCGTAATGTTGGTAAGTTGACATCGCTTTTATATCCAATAGTTCTTCCCGGCTGTATGTAATAACACTTGAGATGTTCTGGGCTAACAATGTTAAAAATAATACATTAAAAAAACTAATAACTGCATAGTTTTCTAAGGACCTGAAGCGAGGCGACCATCTCTGTCGGTGCCATGGTCACTCTGACAGAGCTCTAGAGTTCCTCTGTGTAGATGGGAGATCCTTCTAGAACGACAACCATCTCTGCAGCACTCGACCAATCAGGCCTTTATGGTAGAGTGGCCAGACGGAAGCCACTCCTCAGTAAAAGGCACATGACAACCCGTGTGAAGTTTGCCAAAAGGCACTTAAAGACTCTCAGACCATGAGAAACACGATTCTCTGGTCTGATGAAACCAAGATTTAACTCTTTGGCCTGAATGCCAAACGTCACGTTCGCAGGAAACCTAACAACATCTCTACGGTGAAGCATGGTGGTGGCAGCATCCTGCTGTGGTGATGTTTTTCAGCAGCATAGACTGGGAGACTAGTCAGGATCGAGGGAAAGATAAACAGAGCAAAGTACAGAGAGATTCTTGATGAAAACCTGCTCCAGAGCGCTCAGGACCTCAGACTGGGGCAAAGGTTCACCTTCCAACAGGACAATGACCCTAAGCACACAGCCAAGACAACTTAGGAGTGGCTTCGGGACAATGTCTCTGAATGTCCTTAAGTGGCCCAGCCAGAGCCCGAACTTGAACCTGATCGAACATCCCTGGAGATACCTGAAAATAGCTGTGCAGCATCACTCCCCATCCGACCTGACAGAGCTTGAGAAGATCTGCAGAGAAAAATGGCAGAAACTCCCAAAATACAGGTATGCCAAGCTTGTAGTGCTGCCAAAGGTGCTTCAACAAAGTACTGAGTAAAGGGTCTGAATACTTATGTAAATGGCATATTTCACTTTTATTTTATTTTATACATTTGCAAAAAAATCATTATGGGGTATTGTGTGTAGATTAATCCGATTTAATAAAAAATGGAATAAGGCGGTAACGTAACAAAATGTGGAAAAAGTCAAGGTGTCTGAATACTTTCCGAATACACTGTACCTTTTTTTAAACGTCTTTTCAACATCATTTTGCTTACTGGGACTATTCTAGTCTCGCCTTGGGCGGCAGAATGACAAGGACCGTTCTAAAAAAGACTTTCCTATTTCATAATGCGGCAGCTCCATTTAAATATTTAAGATGTGACAGAAAGCGACAAACAAAAAACCTATTCCACAGATGAATAATTGACCTGCGTGCTGGTGACGGCGCTGTTGTCTCCTCCTGCAGTGTTTCAATGTAAAGCCTGTCTATAGCCTTCATCATCACTCACCAACCCATCTAGTCCTTTTTTTCTTATAGCTGCAGATGACTTGATGGCTGAGAACAGATTGGTGAGATCCTATTTCCCTCTACTGTATCTGTATGATGGTAGTCTGCATCCAAACACACACAGTACCAGTCAAACATGTGGACACACCTACTCCAGTGTGTCTTTATTTTTTACTATGTTCTACATTGTAAAATAATTGTGAAGACATCAACACCATGAAATAACACATGGAATCATGTAGTAACCTAAAAAGTTATTTTATATTTGAGATTCTTCAAAGTAGCCACCCTTTGCCTTGATGACAGCTTTGCACACTCTTGACATTCTCTCAACCAGCTTCATGAGGTAGTCACCCTGAATGATTTTCCAACACAAATGAAAGTTAGTTCATCTATTAATAGACTGATTGGGCTGAGAGAGGGAGATAGAGAACAATAGTAAGACCAGGTGTTAGTGTTGGTGAGGTAGAAACAATAGCAAGACCAGGTGTTAGTGTTGGTGAGGTAGAGAACAATAGCAAGGCCAGGTGTTAGTGTTGGGAGGTAGAGAACAATAGCAAGGCAAGGAGTTAGTGTTGGGAGGTAGAGAACAATAGCAAGGCAAGGAGTTAGTGTTGGGAGGTAGAGAACTATAGTCAAGTAAAGCCGGGTGTTTTATTCAGGGTTCAGGTTCCAATTTGCAGTATTTAGTTCCTCTCTCTCTCCAACAAATCTGAGACATACAGTAGCCGACCGGGATTCAAATGTAGGTCCCCGGCATGGCCACAGGACTAGCTTAGCCTGCTGAGCTTAAGCCTAGGCATTAGCTCAGGGAGCTAACTCAAATCTTAAGCAAGGTTACTCATTGATAACAACGATGACGGTGATGATGATGATACTACACAAACAACACTTATTGTAATCCCTAACACGTCCCTCCTCCCATCGCTTAGCAACAGGCTGAAGATTTGTTGTACCCATGTCAGTGTTGACAACAGAGACCACTACACCAAACCAAGTCCAGACCTCGACAGGTGTTCAGGCGATACGCTGTCAGAGTGGTACACGTCATCTGCATAAAAGAGGGATTTGCATCAACTAGGCAGACAGGTTGCTTCCCACATGAACATTTTCCAGTATACAGTGCTGTTGGCCTTGATCTGAGACAAGCATAAAGGCCTTCGCATGAGTTGTTTACATGAACTCTTCAAACCTCTCTGTAAAGCATCTTGAAGACAATATCATGATCTGTATGTTATACCTAATTTAGTTGAATGCACTAACTGTAGTCTTTCTGGATAAGAACCACGAGAGATACCATAATGAATTAATCTCTGGTGGACAGACTACGTAAACATACCATATTGTGCAACATTTTAGTTCTGGGTGAACCAAGATAAATAATGAAGGGATTATATGATCTCTATGATAGGAACATCTGATAAACGACTAAAATAGAAATATAAATGTAAATGTAAATATAAATGTAAATTTAAATATAAATCTTAAACCATGGATCTATACATATCACAGTTCTATTAAAATGAATCTCTGAGATTCTAACCAGACAGATTTATCACCTAGTCAGCTCTGAGATTCTAACCAGACAGATTTATCACCTAGTCAGCTCTGAGATTCTAACCAGACAGATTTATCACCTAGTCAGCTCTGAGATTCTAACCAGACAGATTTATCACCTAGTCAGCTCTGAGATTCTAACCAGATAGATTTATCACCTAGTCAGCTCTGAGATTCTAACCAGACAGATTTATCACCTAGTCAGCTCTGAGATTCTAACCAGACAGATTTATCACCTAGTCAGCTCTGAGATTCTAACCAGACAGATTTATCACCTAGTCAGCTCTGAGATTCTAACCAGACAGATTTATCACCTAGTCAGCTCTGAGATTCACACCAGATAGATTTATCACCTAGTCAGCTCTGAGATTCTAACCAGATAGATTTATCACCTAGTCAGCTCTGAGATTCTAACCAGACAGATTTATCACCTAGTCAGCTCTGAGATTCTAACCAGACAGATTTATCACCTAGTCAGCTCTGAGATTCCAACCAGACAGATTTATCACCTAGTCAGCTCTGAGATTCTAACCAGATAGATTTATCACCTAGTCAGCTCTGAGATTCTAACCAGACAGATTTATCACCTAGTCAGCTCTGAGATTCTAACCAGACAGATTTATCACCTAGTCAGCTCTGAGATTCTAACCAGACAGATTTATCACCTAGTCAGCTCTGAGATTCTAACCAGACAGATTTATCACCTAGTCAGCTCTGAGATTCTAACCAGACAGATTTATCACCTAGTCAGCTCTGAGATTCTAACCAGACAGATTTATCACCTAGTCAGCTCTGAGATTCTAACCAGACAGATTTATCACCTAGTCAGCTCTGAGATTCCAACCAGACAGATTTATCACCTAGTCAGCTCTGAGATTCTAACCAGACAGATTTATCACCTAGTCAGCTCTGAGATTCCAACCAGACAGATTTATCACCTAATCAGCTCTGAGATTCTAACCAGACAGATGTATCACCTAGTCAGCTCTGAGATTCTAACCAGATAGATTTATCACCTAGTCAGCTCTGAGATTCTAACCAGACAGATTTATCACCTAGTCAGCTCTGAGATTCTAACCAGACAGATTTATCACCTAGTCAGCTCTGAGATTCTAACCAGACAGATTTATCACCTAGTCAGCTCTGAGATTCTAACCAGACAGATTTATCACCTAGTCAGCTCTGAGATTCCAACCAGACAGATTTATCACCTAGTCAATTCGGAGATTTGGAGATTCTAATTTTCCACGTTGATTCCATGCCACAATACGTTGACAAATTACATTGAAACAATGTTGATTCAACCATTGTGTGCCCAATGGGTTAGTAGCGCTGAGATCCAGCAGACTAGAGACAGAAGACACAGGGAGGGAAACCAAGGCTCCAAATAACCACTCTCGTATTCTCACAAGGGACCTGTCATCCTTGTGTGTTCAGTTCAGTACAGTACTGACTCACTGGCCCTTTTTAGCCTGGTAAACTGGAGGATCATGTTGGGTTTGTATGAGAGGCACTCAGCTGCTGCAGGCCAGGCAGCCATAACACCAGGGTTGATCTCAGCTGCTGCAGGCCAGGCAGCCATAACACCAGGGTGAATCTCAGTTGCTGCAGACCAGGCAGCCATAACACCAGGGTGGATCTCAGCTGCTACAGGCCAGGCAGCCATAACACCAGGGTTGATCTCAGCTGCTGCAGGCCAGGCAGCCATAACACCAGGGTGGATCTCAGCTGCTGCAGACCAGGCAGCCATAACACCAGGGTTGATCTCAGCTGCTGCAGGCCAGGCAGCCATAACACCATGGAGGATCTCAGCTGCTGCAGGCCAGGCAGCCATAACACCATGGAGGATCTCAACTGCTGCAGGCCAGGTAGCCATAACACCAGGGTTGATCTCAGCTGCTGCAGGCCAGGCAGCCATAACACCAGTGACATTATTACCTGAACCACTCCACTGAACTAACAATATAGAGGAGAGAGAAAGAGAGAGAGAGAGAAAGATACAAAGATATAGAGAGGGAGATGGGGAGAGAGAGAGAGAGAGAGAGAGAGAGAGAGAGAGAGAGAGAGAGAGAGAGAGAGAGTGATAGAGCACGTGGTCTGGGTCCTGGCTGTTATTGTTAGTAAGTGGCTGTCTAACATGCCGGAGTTGACAGGTTGAAAGGTGCAGTGTTTGTTTACCCAGGCCTGCCCTTTTAAACATGGCATCTCTCTCTCGCTCTCTCTCTCTCTCTCTCTCTCTCTCTCTCACTCGCTCTCTCTCTTTTTCCATCTCTCTCGCTCCCTCTCAAACCAAATCAAATCAAAGTTTATTGGTACACAGTCTGACAGATGTTATTGCAGGTGCAGTGAAATATTTATGTTTCCAGTTCCAACAATACAGCAATATCTAACAATACAATAACAATACAGCAATATCTAACAATACAATAACAATACAGCAATATCTAACAATACAATAACAATACAGCAATATCTAACAATACAATAACAATACAGCAATATCTAACAATACAATAACAATACAGCAATATCTAACAATACAATAACAATACAGCAATATCTAACAATACAATAACAATACAGCAATATCTAACAATACAATAACAATACAGCAATATTTAGCAATACAATAACAATACAGCAATATTCAGCAATACAATAACAATACCACAATATCTAGCAATACAATAACCATACAACAATATCTAGCAATACAATAACAATACAGCAATATTTAGCAATACAATAACAATACCACAATATCTAACAATACAATAACAATACAGCAATATTTAGCAATACAATAACAATACAGCAATATCTAGCAATACAATAACAATACAGCAATATCTAGCAATACAATAACAATACAGCAATATCTAGCAATACAATAACAATACCGCAATATTCAGCAATACAATAACAATACAGCAATATCTAACAATACAATAACAATACAGCAATATCTAACAATACAATAACAATACAGCAATATCTAACAATACAATAACAATACAGCAATATTTAGCAATACAATAACAATACAGCAATATTCAGCAATACAATAACAATACCACAATATCTAGCAATACAATAACCATACAACAATATCTAGCAATACAATAACAATACAGCAATATTTAGCAATACAATAACAATACCACAATATCTAGCAATACAATAACAATACAGCAATATTTAGCAATACAATAACAATACAGCAATATCTAGCAATACAATAACAATACAGCAATATCTAGCAATACAATAACAATACAGCAATATCTAGCAATACAATAACAATACCGCAATATTCAGCAATACAATAACAATACAGCAATATCTAACAATACAATAACAATACAGCAATATCTAACAATACAATAACAATACAGCAATATCTAACAATACAATAACAATACAGCAATATTTAGCAATACAATAACAATACAGCAATATTCAGCAATACAATAACAATACCACAATATCTAGCAATACAATAACCATACAACAATATCTAGCAATACAATAACAATACAGCAATATTTAGCAATACAATAACAATACCACAATATCTAGCAATACAATAACAATACAGCAATATTTAGCAATACAATAACAATACAGCAATATCTAGCAATACAATAACAATACAGCAATATCTAGCAATACAATAACAATACAGCAATATCTAGCAATACAATAACAATACCGCAATATTCAGCAATACAATAACAATACAGCAATATCTAACAATACAATAACAATACAGCAATATCTAACAATACAATAACAATACAGCAATATCTAACAATACAATAACAATACAGCAATATTTAGCAATACAATAACAATACAGCAATATTCAGCAATACAATAACAATACCACAATATCTAGCAATACAATAACCATACAACAATATCTAGCAATACAATAACAATACAGCAATATTTAGCAATACAATAACAATACCACAATATCTAGCAATACAATAACAATACAGCAATATTTAGCAATACAATAACAATACAGCAATATCTAGCAATACAATAACAATACAGCAATATCTAGCAATACAATAACAATACCACAATATTTAGCAATACAATAACAATACAGCAATATCTAACAATACAATAACAATACAAACTTCACTCAAAGTAAACAAAAGAAGAAAGACAATGAAGAAATTAAGAAATATCAAAACGAGCTGAGTCGGTATCCGGAATGTAAATACATGTACAGTACGAGTCAGATGTTTGGACACACCTACTCCTTCCAAGGTTCTTCTTTATTTGTACTATTTTCTACATTTTAGAATAATAGTGTAGTAACCAAAAAAAGTGTTAAACAAATCAAAATATATTTTATATTTGAGATTCTTCAAAGTAGTCACCCTTTGCCTTGATGACAGCTTTGCACACTCTTGGCATTCTCTCAACCAGCTTCAACTGGAATGCTTTTCCAACAGTCTTGAAGGAGTTCCCACATATACTGAGCACTTGTTGGCTGCTTTTCTATTTATTAGATTTTTTCCCCCCTGAATGATTTGGTTGAGTCTAGTTGTGCTGCTGTCCTGAGGCTCTGTGGGGTCTGTTTGTGTTTTTGAAGAGAGCCCCAAGAACAGCTTGCTTAGGGGACTCTTCTCCGGGTTTGTCTCTCTCTCTCTCTCTCTCTCTCTCTCTCCTCTCTCTCTCTCTCTCTCTCTCTCTCTCTCTCTCTCTCTCTCCCTCTCCCTCTCTCTCCCTCTCTCTCCCTCTCTCTCTCCCTCTCTCTCTCTCTCTCCCTCTCCCTCTCTCTCTCTCCCTCTCTCTCTCCCTCTGTCTCTTTGCTGTAGTGGTCACTAGTTGCAGATCACGCCTGGCTGACTCTTCAGTTTAATGTCACAGTAACTATTCTCTCTGGGGGAGGGGTGTTTTTTCAATTGGCTGTGTGTTTTATTTGAAGTGGGGTATTTTGGAGAGAGAATGGCAAAGGGGGGAGGACGGGATATGGTGATGATGTTTGTTTCTCTGCTTCTACACACAGAGTACCACTGGCAAACATAATGTACAGCTTACCCTTTTACCCACAGCATAAATTAAGTTTGTTGTTTGCTTTCCAACCCCAGAACAACAGAAGACACATTACACTATAATGGCATAGGAGCCAAGGATATGATACCCATGCAGGCTGTTATAGAGTGGCTATGGCTAGCTAGATAGAGAAATCTATTTATTTAGCCTCTGGCTGTTAACGATGGAGGATACTGTAGGTGAGGAGGCTCCCTCAGCAGAGGATACAGGCTGATACAGGCTGGTAATGGGAAATCTATATGGCTTTTCACTCTTTTGTGTGTTTTGAGATAGGACATGTTTAATTATTCTTGTGGGGACCAGAAATCCTCACAAGAATAGTAAACAAACATTTGACCAACTGGGGACATTTTGTTAGTCCCCACGAGGTCAAATGCTATTTCTAGGGGCTTTAGGGTTAAGGTTAGAATTAGTGTTCGGGTTAGAATAAGGTTAAGAGTTAAGAGTTAAGAGCTAGGGTTCGTTTTAGGTTTAGGGTTAAGGTTAGGTTTTTGGGTCAAGGTTAGGGTTAGGTTTAAGGTTAGGGTAAGAGTACGGGTAAGGGTCAGTGTTAGGTTAGGAGTTAGGGAAAATAGGATTTTGAATGGGACTGAATTGTGTATCCCCACATGGTTAGCTGTACAAGACTGTGTGTGTGTGTGTGTGTGTGTGTGTGTGTGTGTGTGTGTGTGTGTGTGTGTGTGTGTGTGTGTGTGTGTGTGTGTGTGTGTGTGTGTGTGTGTGTGTGTGTGTGTGTGTGTGTGTGTGTGTGACTCAGGCAGCAGCCCAAACTAAACCCGAGAGGGTACTGATTATGTAAAGTCACATTATGGAACACTGGACTGACTGACTAAGATATGAATCAGTCTGTGAGAGGATTTATCAACTTTAGCGAGGGAGGAATCTACTGCTGCACCACTCCCCCCACTCTCTCGCTCCCTTCCCTCTCTCTCTCCTCTCTCTCCCTCCCTTCTCTCTCTCCCTCCCATCTCTCTCCCTCCCATCTCTCTCCCTCCCATCTCTCTCCCTTTCCTCTCTCTCCCTCCCATCTCTCTCCCTCCCCTCGCTCTCCCTCCTCTCTTTTTCTCTTTTTCTCTCTTTCCCTCCCCTCTCTCTATCTCCCCTCTTTTTCTCTCTCTTCCTCCCCTCTCTCTCCCTACCCTCTTTTTCTCTCTCTCCCTCTCCTCTCTACTCTCTCTTCCCTCTTTTTCCTCTTCTCTCTTCCCTCCTCCTTCTCTTATCTCTCTTTCCTCCCTCTCTATCTCCCCTCTTTTTCTCTCTCTCCCTCCCCTCTCTCTCCCTCCCCTCCTTCTCCCTACCCTATTTTTCTCTCCCTCCTCTCTCCCTTCCCTCTCTCTCCCTCCCCTCTCTCTCCCTCCCCTATTTTTCTCTCCCTCCCTCTCCCTCCCTCCACGCTCTCTCCTCTCTCTTTCCCTCCCCTCTCCTCCCTCACCTCTCTCCCCTCTCTCTCACTCCCCTCTCTCTCCTTCCTCTCTTTTCCTTCTCTCTCTCTCCCCTCCCCTCTCTCTCCCTCCTCTTTTCCCTCCCTCCCTCCCCTTCCCTCCCCTCTCCTCTCTCTCCCTACCCACTCCCTCCCTCCCTCCTTTCTCTCCCTCCCCTCTCTCGCTCCCTCCTCTCTCCCTCCCCTCTCCCCCCTCCCCTCTCTCTCTCTCTCTCTCTCCCCTCCCCTCTCTCTCCCTCCCCTCTCCTCTCTCTCCCTACCCACTCCCTCCCTCCCTCCTTTCTCTCCCTCCCCTCTCTCTCTCCCCTCTCCCCCCTCTCCCCTCTCTCCCTCCCCCCTCCCTCCCCTCCACTCTCTCTCCCTTCCCTCTCTCTCCCTCCCCTCTCTCTCCCTCCCTTCTCCCTCCCTCCCCTCCACTCTCTCTCCCTTCCCTCTTTCTCCCTCTCCTCTCTCCCTCTCCTCTCTCCCTCCTCTCTCTCCCCCTCTCTCTCCCTCCCCTTTTCCTCCCTTCCCTCTCTCTCCCTCCCTCACTCCCCCTCTCTCTCCCTCCACTCTCTCTCCCTCCCCTCTCTCTCTCCCTCCCCTCTCCCCCCTCCCCTTTTCCCCCCCTCTCTCTTTCTCCCTCTCCTCTCTCCCTCTCCTCTCTCCCCCTCTCTCTCTCTCCCCCTCCCTCCCTCCCTCCCTCACTCCCCTCTCTCTCCCTTCCCTCTCTCTCCCTTCCCTCTCTCTCCCTTCCCTCTCTCTCCTCTCTCCCCCCTCTCTCTCCCTCCCCTCTTCCTCCCTTCCCTCTCTCTCCCTCCCCTCTTTCTCCCTCAGGAGGTGGAGGAGGGGGAGGAGACAGAGGCGGGGGCTCCTGGCTGTGCAAGCTGTCCTAACTCCCAATGACCAGGTTACATAAGCCAGCCAGTCACCGTGTGGTGTGTGGTGTGTGGTGTGTGGTGACTGTCTGTAATCACTGTTTAACACAAGAATGGGACAAAATGAGAAGAGAAGAATAGCAACGCGTTTTGTTTTATGTCTCGTATCATCCTCCTGTGACTAGCGAAGCCCCCGCTGCAGGCAGACTCTTTAGATCAGCCCTGTGTAAGCCCTAGAGCCTTACACATTTGTTTCATAGTGTTAAATAAAGCCTATGTCAAGCTGCAGTACTCTTGGTGCTTGGTGAAGAGCCTCGTGGTGAGATTGAAAAGGTTTCTCTGCTCTAGTAATACCATCCCTGCTGTAGTGTGTCTGGAGGGTTATGGTCTCTTAATAACATAATACTGTCCTGTCATTATTAGGGTTCAGTTTGATCCCTCTGCCATCATCATTACGCAGGCAGGCAGGCAGGCAGGCAGGCACGCAGGCAGACAGGCAGGCAGGCAGGCAGACACACACACACACACACACACACACACACACACACACACACACACACACACACACACACACACACAGGAAATGCTCGTCTAATCCCTCAAAGCAATATCTCAGCGTCTCTTGTCTCTGATAAACACAGACAGGTTAGACTTCAGATAAACATCCAAATAATAGCCAATATGAATTACTGTGCAGGGAAAAAACGCCATTTTGAAAAATGTGTATCTGCAATGTTCTGTGTAGGCTAGCTTCTGAAATGTCTCTCAAATTGAACTGACTTCAACCTCTATTTATTTTTTATTTTTTTATTTCACCTTTATTTAACCAGGTAGGCAAGTTGAGAACAAGTTCTCATTTACAATTGCGACCTCTATAGCAGTTGTGTGTACTTAACATGGCCTGGTATGGCCTGGTATGGCTTGGTATGGCTTGGTATGGCCTGGTATGGCCTGGTATGGCCTGGTATGGCTTTAGTCCAGAGTCATTGAGATGTGATTAATGCAGAGTAAAATCAACAGACAAACCCCATCATGCAGATTACAGCAGGATTAGTGTTATTCCTCTGAGCTGAACTCATTCACTAATTTGATGGAGACTTTTCTCTATTAAATTGATTTTTTTTCTCTCTACGGATCTCTACGACCCATGGTGATGACACTCGATGGTTAGCTAACACTGTATTCCTCAGTGCTAATGTCCTAGTGTCCCCCCCCCCCCCCAAGGAGGAAGGATCATAGCTTTCCAGTACCTGATTTAAAACAGATTGAGAAACACTGCAGTAGCCCAATATAAACGTTACATTCAGACCGTTAGTGTGGCTGGCTAGCTGGTTGACTCCACTGCAGAACGTCATCTGGCCTGACTGGTGCAAATTGCGGCAGGCCTTTGCGGTGTTAAGACTATTATAGACCATGCAGCATCTGTCTGGGGTTGAACACATCTCTCAGAAACACAACTTATCTGTGGACTACAGTAATTAAGAGGTCAGGGAGGACAGGAAGGCTGGAGGGAGATACAGACACAGGAAGGAGGGGCTGGGTTGGCACCATAAGCTATGCTGTAAAACAGTGGTTCCCAAACCTTTTATAGTCACGTACCCTTTCAAACATTCAGCCTCCAGCTGCGTACCCCCTCTAGTACCAGGGTCAGCGCACTCTCAAATGTTGTTTTTTTGCCATCATTGTAAGCCTGCCCCACACACAATACGATACATTTATTAAACATAGAATGAGTGTGAGTTTTTGTCACAACCCGGCTCGTGGGAAGTGACAAAGAGCTCTTATAGGACCAGGGCACAAATAATAACATAATAATAATCAATAATTTAGCTCTTTATTTAGCCATCTTACATATAAAGCCTTATTTGTTCATCAGAAATTGTGAATAACTCACTACAGGTTAATGAGAAGGGTGTGCTTGAAAGGATAACTCTGCAATGTTGGGTTGTAATGGAGAGAGTCTCAGTCTTAAATCATTTTCCACACACAGTCTGTGCCTGTATTTAGTTTTCATGCTAGTGAGGGCTGAGAATCCATTCTCACATAGGTACGTGTTTGCAAAGGGCATCAGTGTCTTAACAGCATGATTTGCCAAGGCAAGAAACTCTGAGCGCAGCCCAATCCAGATATCTGGCAATGGCTTCTGATTAAATTACATTTTCACAGAACCGCTTGTTGCAATTTCGATGAGGCTCTCTTGTTCAGATATCTGTAAGTGGACTGGAGGCAGGGCATGAAAGGGATAATGAATCCAGTTGTTTGTGTCGTCCGTTTCGGTAAAGTACCTGCGTAATTGCGCAGTGTGAGAAACTCGTCATCATGCAAGCAGCCAGACAAGTGAAAATTATGGTCAGTAAAGAACTTTAAGCTTGTCTCTCAATTTAAAAAAAAAACATGTCAATACTTAGCCCCTTGATAACCAGCGCACTTCTGTATGTTGTAAAAGCGTTACATGGTCGCTGCCCATATCATTGCATACTGCAGAAAATACACGAGAGTTCAGAGGCCTTGCTTTAACAAAGTTAACCATTTTCACTGTAGTGTCCAAAATGTCTTTCAAGCTGTCAGGCATTCCCTTGGCAGCAAGAGCCTCTCGGTGGATGCTGCAGTGGACCCAAGTGGCGCCGGGAGCAACTGCTTGCACACGCGTTACCACACCACTATGTCTCCCTGACACTGCTTTTGCAGCATCAGTACAGATACCAACACATCTTGACCACCAAAGTCCATTTGATGTCACAAAGCTTTCCAGTACTTAAAAAATATCCTCTCCTGTTGTTCTGGTTTCCAGTGGTTTGCAGAAGAGGATGTCTTCCTTAATTGACTCCCCATAAACATAACGGACGTATACCAGGAGCTGTGCCCGGCCCGCCACGTCTGTAACGCATATAATTCACTGGCTTGTATGCGAAGCAGTAATTGTTTCAAAACATCTCCTGCCATGTCACTGATGCGTCGTGAAACAGTGTTGTTTGATGAAGTCATTGTCTGTTTAGTTTTTTTGGCCTTTTCCCCCAGCGTTGTCCCAGCCATATCCACGGCAGCAGGAAGAATTAAGTCCTCCACAATAGTATGGGGCTTGCCTGTCCTAGCCACTCGGTAGCTCACCATATACATTGGAGGAAAAAGTATTTGATCCCCTGCTGATTTTGTACATTTGCCCACTGACAAAGAAAGGATCAGTCTATAATTTTAATGGTAGGTTTATTTGAACAGTGAGAGAGAATAACAAAAAAATATCCAGAAAAGCGCATGTCAGAAATGTTATAAATTGATTTGCTGTCACGTCCTGACCAGTATAGAGTATATTTGGTTATTGTAGTTTGGTCAGGACGTGGCAGAGGGTAGTTGATGTATGTATTATGGGGTTTGTCACTGGTCTATGTCTGTGTTTCTATGTCTAGTTGATTAGGGTTGGACTCTCAATTGAAGGCAGGTGTGTTGAGTTGCCTTTGATTGGGAGTCCTATATAGTAGGGTGTGTTTGTCTTTGTGTTTCGTGGGTAGTTGTTTGAGAGCACTGCTTTTTGTTGAGCCTGCTTTCACTGTTTCATGTTGTTAGTTTGTTTATTGTTTTCTTCCGTGGTGTTCGCATTATTTTATAAATAAATATGTTGAGCACGAAACCCGCTGCGCATTGGTCCCTTTCTCTCTAAGACGACAATCGTGACAGAACTACCCACCATACCAGGACCAAGCAGCGGAGGATATCTGTCGAGGACCGGGGAACACGGCTGGTAAGGGAACCCGAGAGGCGGCCCCAATAATTTTTTTTGGGGGGGGGCACAAGGGCATTTTGGCGGGGCGAGGATGGAGCCCCAGGCCAGCTCCCCGCACTAGCCCTGAGGTGCGTCAGCCCAGTCTGACTCGGCCTGTTCCCACTCCCCGCACTAGCCCTAAGGTGCGTGTCTCTAGGCTGGCACGTCCTGTACCAGCCCCACGCATCAGGCATCTAGTGCGTCAGCCCAGCCTCGCCAGTCTGGTGCCGCCAGAGCCGCCCGCCAGTCAGGAGCCGTCAGAGCCGCCCGCCAGTCAGGAGCCGTCAGAGCCGCCCGCCAGTCAGGAGCCATCAGAGCCGCCCGCCAGTCAGGAGTCGCCAGAGCCGCCCGCCAGTCAGGAGTCGCCAGAGCCGCCCGCTAGTCAGGAGCTGCCAGAGCCGCCCGCCTGTCAGGAGCTGCCAGAGCGGCCCGTCTGCCCGGAGCTTCCAGTGCGGCCCGTCTGCCCGGAGCTGCCAGAGCGGAGCTGCCAGTGTGGCCCGTCTGTCCGGAGCTGCCAGAGTGGCACGTCTGTCCGGAGCTGCCAGAGTGGCCCGCCTGTCCGGAGCTGCCAGAGTGGCCCGCCGTGCCGGAGCTGCCAGGGTGGCCCGTCTGCCCGGAGCTGCCAGAGCGGCCCGTCTGTCCGGAGCTGCCAGTGTGGCCCGTCTGTCCGGAGCTGCCAGTGTGGCCCGTCTGTCCGGAGCTGCCAGAGTGGCACGTCTGTCCGGAGCTGCCAGAGTGGCCCGCCTGTCCGGAGCTGCCAGAGTGGCCCGCCGTGCCGGAGCTGCCAGGGTGGCCCGCCTTTCCGGAGCTGCCAGGGTGCCCCGCCTGTCCGGAGCTGCCAGAGTGGCCCGCCTGTTCGGAGCTGCCAGAGTGGCCTGCCTGTTCGGATCTGCCAGGGTGCCCCGCCTGTCCGGAGCTGCCAGAGTGGCCCGCCTGTTCGGAGCTGCCAGAGTGGCCCGCCTGTTCGGAACTGTCAGAGTGGCCCGCCGTTCCAGATCTGCCAGAGTGGCCCGCCGTTCCGGATCTGCCAGAGTGGCCCGCCGTTCCGGATCTGCCAGAGTGGCCCGCCGTGCCGGATCTGCCAGAGTGGCCCGCCGTGCCGGATCTACCAGAGTGGCCCACCGTGCCGGATCTGCCAGAGTGGCCCGCCGCGCCGGATCTGCCAGAGTGGCCCGCCGGCCGGGCGCAGCCATCGCCGCCCGCCAGCCGGCGCAGCCAGGGTCGCCCGCCAGCCGGGCGTAGCAAGGGTCGTCGGCCAGCCGGGCGCAGTCATCGCCGCCTGCCAGCCGGGATGTGGCAGAGGGTAGTTGATGTATATATTATGGGGTTTGTCACTGGTCTATGTCTGTGTTTCTATGTCTAGTTGATCGGGGCTGGACTCTCAATTGAAGGCAGGTGTGTTGAGTTGCCTTTGATTGGGAGTCCTATATAGTAGGGTGTGTTTGTCTTTGTGTTTCGTGGGTAGTTGTTTGAGAGCACTGCTTTTTGTTGAGCCTGCTTTCACTGTTTCATGTCGCTAGTTTGTTTATTGTTTTCTTCCGTGGTGTTCGCATTATTTTATAAATAAATATGTTGAGCACGAAACCCGCTGCGCATTGGTCCCTTTCTCTCTACGACGACAATCGTGACATTTGCATTTTAATGAGGAAAATAAGTATTTGACCCCCTCTCAATCAGAAAGATTTCTGGCTCCCAGGTGTCTTTTATACAGGTAACGAGCTGAGATTAGGAGCACACTCTTAAAGGGAATGCTCCTAACCGCAGCTTGTTACCTGTAAAAAAGACACCTGTCCACAGAAGGAATCAATCAATCAGATTCCAAACTCTCCACCATGGCCAAGACCAAAGAGCTCTCCAAGGATGTCAGGGACAAGATTGTAGACCTACACAAGGCTGGAATGGGCTACAAGACCATCACCAAGCTGCTTGGTGAGAAGGTGACAACATTTGGTGCGATTATTCGCAAATGGAAGAAACACAAAAGAACTGTCAATCTCCCTCGGCCTGGGGATACATGCAAGATCTCACCTCGTGGAGTTGCAATGATCATGAGAACGGTGAGGAATCAGCCCAGAACTACACGGGAGGATCTTGTCAATGATCTCAAGGCAGCTGGGACCATAGTCACCAAGAAAACAATTGGTAACACACTACGCCGTGAAGGACTGAAATCCTGCAGCGCCCGCAAGGTCCCCCTGCTCAAGAAAGCACATATACATGCCCGTCTGAAGTTTGCCAATGAACATCTGAATGATTCAGAGGACAACCGGGTGAAAGTGTTGTGGTCAGATGAGACCAAAATGGAGCTCTTTGGCATCAACTCAACTCACCGTGTTTGAAGGAGGAGGAATGCTGCCTATGACACCAAGAACACCATCCCCACCTTCAAACACGGAGGTGGAAACATTATGCTTTGGGGGTGTTTTTCTGCTAAGGGGACAGGACAACTTCACCGCATCAAAGGGACGATGGACGGGGCCATGTACATCAAATCTTGGGTGAGAACCTCCTTCCCTCAGCCAGGGCATTGAAAATGGGTCGTGGATGGGTATTCCAGCATGACAATGACCCAAAACACACGGCCAAGGCAACAAAGGAGTGGCTCAACAAGAAGCACATTAAGGTTCTGGAGTGGCCTAGCCAGTCTCCAGACCTTAATCCCATAGAAAATCTGTGGAGGGAGCTGAAGGTTCGAGTTGCCAAACGTCAGCCTCGAAACCTTAATGACTTGGAGAAGATCTGCAAAGAGGAGTGGGACAAAATCCATGCCAACAAGGGTTTTGCCACCAAGTACTAAGTCATGTTTTGCAGAGGGGTCAAATACTTATTTCCCTCATTAAAATGCAAATCATTTTATAACATTTTTGACATGCGTTTTTCTGGATTTTTGTTGTTGTTAATCTGTCTCTCACTGTTCAAATAAACCTACCATTAAAATTATAGACTGATCATTTCTTTGTCAGTGGGCAAACGTACAAAATCAGCAGGGGATCAAATACTTTTTCCCCTCACTGTAGGTGATTGCCAGTCTGTTTGTGCTAGCATGCCAAGTTGCCAACTCCTTGTCACTCATTGTCATGGTTTTTGGCTTATCAATGGCAACAGTAGAGTTGGCACAAAACAGCACAAAACAGATCTGGAACTAGTCTAACAAGTAGATACACCAAGTTTAACAACCATTGTGGTCCTTTTTAGGTCTCCACTGGGGTCAAGGTAAGCTAAGTAAATCCAATTGCCAATATTGTCTGTTGTTTTCATTTCCTGTATCTCGTTTCTTTATGAAGCAAGGCACATTTTGTATAACTGAATGACTATCAGAGACATATGACAAGAGGAAAACTGATGATGTACAAACCCCTTCGTGTATTATATTATTCTAACTCTCAACAGTTAAGGATCTATCAGATCCGCTTCAGCCGACATCCACATAGCCTTTGTTTTGGCATCGGTATTCAGTATCGGAGGTGGAACTGCGCTAGAGTTGTCAAATCCACTAGTAGCTCCTGAAATGATATACCTGAAGCGGACGCTGCCATTGGTTGACCATTGGCTGACTATTGGCTGGCCATTGGCTGGCCATTGGCTGGCCTGCCATTGGCTGCACGGAGTCACACCGCCTTGTTTACAAGTTGGAACACTAGAATGTGAGGTGTAAATAGAAATCCTCATTATTTTACTGTGGATATAGATACTTTTGTACCTGTTTCCTCCAGCATCTTCCCAAGGTCCTTTGCTGTTGTTCTAAGACTGATTTGCACATTTCGCACCAAAGTACATTCATCTCTAGGAGACAGAACACGTTTCCTTCCTGAGCGGTATGGCGGCTGCATGGTCCCATGGTGTTTATACTTGCGTACTATTGTTTGTACAGATGAACGTGATACCTTCAGGCGTTTGGAAATTGCTCCCAAGGATGAACCAGACTTGTGGAGGTCTACAAAAAAAATTCTGAGGTCTTGGCTGATTTCTTTTGATTTTCCCATGATGTCAAGCAAAGAGACACTGAGGTTGAAGATAGGCCTTGAAATACATCCACAGGTACACCTCCAATCGACTCAAATGATGTCAATTAGCCTATCAGAAGCTTCTAAAGCCATGATATCATTTTCTGGAATTTTCCAAGCTGTTTAAAGGCACAGTCAACTTAGTGTATGTAAACTTCCAACCTACTGGAATTGTGATACAGTGAATTATAAGTTAAATTATCTATAAACAGTTGTTGGAAGAATGACTTGTGTCATGTACAAAGTAGATGTCCGAACCGACTTGCCAAAACTATAGTTTGTTAACAAGAAATTTGTGGAGTGGTTGAAAAACGAGTTTTAATGACTCCAACCGAAGTGTATGTAAACTTTCGACTTCAACTGTAGATTGACAGGTGCAGCCATAGACTCTTAAAGATTTAGGTTATTTTTATTTTTTTTGCATATTTATTTTTAAATAGCCTACACTTTCCTGACAATGATCAAAAGCTCACCTATTTGACAGCTCCAAGCAGTTCCACCACCGCCAACACTGCCAAAACATCCGCTATGCGGGTGTCTGCTATCGTTTGTTAAAACTTGATCTGATTGAATCTTAGCCTAAAATTGAGACCTGACTGAGTTCCAAATTTTTTTTTGTTATATTCAAAATCAAATCTCAAAAAGGATTACCTAGTTTCATACCTACGGACTGTTTGTCTAATTGTAGGTGTGTTGCTCTGCAAGACCCTGCGGCTGCTCTACCATAACCATTTCTACCTCAGCATCTTCTTCATTTCCTGCGTTAGCATGGACCGCTATCTCGCCATCGTCCACCCGCTGCGCTCTGTGGAGTTACTCGGCCGCCGGCAGACCTGTTTACTCTGTGCCGTTGTCTGGACGATTTCCATGGTGATAAGTGTCCCTGTAGCTCACATGACGTTGCTACAACATTGCCCCGGAGACGATAATCGTACCGTGTGTACCCTGTATATGTTACTGGACAACACCAAGGAGAGTCTACCCTACTCAATCTGCTGTACCTCCATCGGCTTCCTCTTCCCTCTAACCTCCATCTGTTACTGTTGCCTTCGCAGGTGGTTACCCATTACATTATTGATTGATTGGTTGATTTACTGATTGATTGATCCTGATTGATTCAATTATTGGAAACACAGCCTATAATATAGTGTTTGATTTTGACTATATTTCATTTTTTTTATATACATATTTGTTTACTATTCCGTCAAAACAACAACTCTCCAACATGCTTTTAATTGGTCTGTTTCCACAGCATCAGGGAGCTCCGCCTCCGCAGACGCCGGCCACAGGTAGACTTCCACAAAAACAAGGGGCAACGTCTCCGTCTGACCCGCGTGTTGACCGCCGTGCTGACCCTCTTTGCCCTGTTCTACCTGCCCTACCACCTAAGCAGGAACGCGGCCATCGTGATGCATGCCATGTACCTGGGCAGGCCGGCGTTCTGGCAGCCCGTAGACCTGGCATTCTGCCTGGAGATCTGTCTATGTAGCCTGAATACCTGCGTCAACCCGCTGTTTACTTGCTTCGTGGGACGCCAGTTTAGAAAGGAGTTCCAGGATACCTTTGGGTTCGCTTCGCTGCAGCTTTGGAAGAGTCAATGACAGCAATCAGCGGTGAATCATGTGACGTCAGTAACAGGGTCGTTTGAGAGACAGAGGAACCAGAGGACCATGGGGCATGAGAGAGAGGGGCATGGTGGCCAGGGGTTGGCTACTGTCACTCCACTGTGAATGCTGAAGGATCAGACCATGGTAAATGACCATCTCAATTATTAAAAAATCCATTCTCTCCCCATCACCTCCCTTGATTGGAAAAGACTTGGCGGGGGTGGGGGTGGGGGGGGGGGTGTTCTAGGTTGTCTTTGTTGCAGCTGGACCGCACAGATAATCAGATCTCAGTCACAATGCCTGACGAAGTTTTTTACATCTTAAGAATCACAGCAACGAGCCTGTCTGTGGGTGGTTGTCTGTGTGATACAGCAACGAGCCTGTCTGTGGGTGGTTGTCTGTGTGATACAGCAACGAGCCTGTCTGGGTGGTTGTCTGTGTGATACAGCAACGAGCCTGTCTGTGGGTGGTTGTCTGTGTGATACAGCAACGAGCCTGTCTGTGGGTGGTTGTCTGTGTGATAACAGCAACGAGCCTGTCTGTGGGTGGTTGTCTTCCTTACTTTATTTTGTACTGAGCATGGAATTTGTATGCATGTCACTTTTAGGTAGTCCTGCGGCATGGTCCTAGGGCTCAGGTTCTCCGGGAGGGGAGAACTCTATAGAAGAAAGCCCTGCCTCCAGCTGTTTGCTTAGAAATTCTAGGGACAATAAGGAAGCCTGCGTCTTGTGACTGTAGCGTACTTGTAGGTATGTACGGCAGGACCAAATCAGAGAGATAGGTAGGGGCAAGAAACACTTTTGTAAGTAGGCAGTAAAACCTTGAAATCAGCCCTAGCCTGATTAGTCTAATCTAGAAGTGACTAAAGCATGAATTCGTTTTTCTGCATCATTTTTGGACAAGAAGTTTCAGAGTTTTGCAATGTTACGAAGATGGAAAAAAGCTGCCCTTAAAATATTCTAAAGAGAGATCGAGGTCCAGAGTAACGCCGAGGTTCTTCACAGTTTTATTTGAGACGACTGTACAACCATCGAGATGAATTGTCAGATACAGCAGATCTCTTTGTTTCTTAGGACCTAACATCTCTGTTTTGTCTCTGCCTGGCCGGTTTCCCCTCTTTCCACTGGGATTCTCTGCCTCTACCCCTATTACGGGGGCTGAGTCACTGGCTTCTGGTGTTCTTCCATGCCGTCCCTGGGAGGGGTGCGTCACTTGAGTAGGTTGAGTCACTGACGTGGTCTTCCTGTCTGGGTTGGCGCCCCCCCCCTTGGGCTGTGCCGTGGCGGAGATCTTTGTGGGATATACTCGTCCTTGTCCCGGGATGGTAAGTTGGTGGTTGAAGATATCCCTCCAGTGGTGTGGAGGCTGTGCTTTGGCAAAGTGGGTGGGGTTATATCCTACCTGTTTGGCCCTGTCCGGGGGTTTCATCGGATGGGGCCACAGTGTCTCCTGACCCCTCCTGTCTCAGCCTCCAGTATTTATGCTGCAGTAGTTTATGTGTCGGGGGGCTAGGGTCAGTCTGTCACATCTGGAATATTTCTCTTGTCTTTTCCGGTGTCCTGTGTGAATTTAAATATGCTCTCTCTAATTCTCTCTTTCTCTTTCTTTCTTTCTCTCTCTCGGGAGCCCTAGGACCATGCCTCAGGACTACCTGGCTTGATGACTCCTTGCTGTCCCCAGTTCACCTGGCCGCGCTGCTGCTCCAGTTCCAACTGCTCTGCCTGCAGCTATGGAACCCTGACCTGTTCGCCGGACGTGCTACCTGTCCCAGACCTGCTGTCCCAGACCTGCTGGAACCCTGACCTATTCACCGGATGTGCTACCTGTCCCAGACCTGCTGTTTTCAACTCTCTAGAGACAGCAGGAGCGGTAGAGATACTCTCAAAGATCGGCTATGAAAAAGCCAACTGACACTTACTCTTGTGTTACTGACTTGTTGCACCCTCGACAACTACTATGATTATTATTATTTGACCATGCTGGTCATTTATGAACATTTGAACATCTAGGCCATGTGCTGTTATAATCTCCACCCGGCACAGCCAGAAGAGGACTGGCCACCCCTCATAGCCTGGTTCCTCTCTAGGTTTCTTCCTAGGTTTTGGCCTTTCTAGGGAGTTTTTCCTAGCCACCGTGCTTCTACACCTGCATTGCTTGCTGTTTGGGGTTTTAGGCTGGGTTTCTGTACAGCACTTTGAGATATCAGCTGATGTAAGAAGGGCTATATAAATACATTTGATTTGATATAGGACTCGTTTTACTGTGGATATAGATACTTTTGTACCTGTTTTCTCCAGCATCTTCACAAGGTCCTTTGCTGTTGTTCTGGGATTGATTTGCGCTTTTCGCACCAAAGTACGTTCATCTCTAGGAGACATAACGCGACTCCTTCCTGATCGGTATGAAAGCTGTGTGGTCCCATGGTGTTTATACTTGCGTACTATTGTTTGTACAGAGGAATGTGGTACCTTCAGGCATTTGGAAATTGCTCCCAAGGAGGAACCAGACTTGTGGAGGTACACCATTTTTTTCAGAGGTCTTGGCTGATTTCTTTTCTAGAATTTTCCAAGCTGTTTGAAGGCACAGTCAACTTAGTGTATGTAAACTTCTGACCCACTGGAATTGTGATACAGTGAATTATAAGTGAAATAATCTGTCTGTAAAAAACTGTTGGAAAAATTACTTGTGTCATGCACAAAGTAGATGTCCTAACTGACTTGCCAAAACTATAGTTTGTTAACAAGAAATTTGTGGAGTGGTTGAAAACGAGTTTTAATGACTCCAACCTAAGTGTATGTAAACTTCCGACTTCAACTGTATATATTTTATTTTTTAATGTGAATCACATTTTATTTGGCATACCTCCGATGGCAATGCGCGTACTCCTGGGGGTAAGCGTACCCCAGTTTGAGAATGCCTGCTGTAGAACTTGTACTGTGCGAAACAGTTTGGGTAATGTTCTTGTCTAATGAAAACATTCCAACTGTTACAGCTAGGGCTGTTACGGTGACCGTATAACAGCTAGGGCTGTTACGGTGAGTAATTACGGCATTCAAATTTCACGTGACCATTTAGTCACGGTAATTAGGCTTCTCCAAGCTCTGAAGCTGCTGATGGTCATTAGTAACCTACTAAACTTGCTATCTGCCTGGTACTCAACACTCTATTGTCCCTCTAATCACTCTGACATCAATGCAAATGTAGTCAAAAATCTAATCAAACACTACATGAGAGCCCATGAGCTCATGTTGCACAACATTTCTATAGGCTATGCAATTGCGTGAGAAACAGAGTGATGGCCTCTATTAAAAAGAGGAGGATCCCATCAGCTTTCTATAGGCTAGGCCTACTATATTTATTTTTCAACTTTCCTAATAATAAGCACATTGCTTCTCTTTACAACAGGAAAATGAACCACGGGAAAAGCGTCCTCCATTAGCTATTTAAGTGCTTAGATGACATGCATTTTTTTAGTTGTATCACAAATTGGCCAAACAACTTCTTAAAATGAAGCACATTAATTTGCTTTATAATGGGTGTAGAGCCTAACTGGCATAAATATGCAGCGCATGAGTTTCAAGTTTAGGGAAGATAATTTTCACCATTTTAAACCTTTATAATCAAAGTATTACATGCATAAATGCATTTGTGGTCACTTTTGAGAATGGTGTTTTCCGCTAATGGAACATTTGCGCTTATGGTCTACTGCAGTGTGCGCATTGCTGCGCTTATAGTGTGAAGAAATACCCTAATAGTTTATCAACATTTTAAGCTAAACATTCTGATCTGTTGAGTCAACCTCAATGCTTAAAAAAGTTTTTTGATGCTAGTAGTTGAATTAATTTGGGATCTATCGCATCCCACAACTGTCCCAGACTATGTTTTGGAATATTTCTTCCTCGCACATAATAGAATAGGTCAACTTTTGTACTATGGGGGAGAGTAGATTGACATAGGCTAGTGCTTTTGCTCTTTGTTAGTTCACTCATCTTGTAGGCTGCCGAAAAGTAAATATAGACATTTCTTCCAATATCTTCAATATGCGCCTCGGAATTGGATAAGGACGCAAGCAGTTGCGTCTCCGATGTGTCTGTCTTCACTTGTAACCTGTGAGAAAGGCCTGATCACGTGACTGAGAGTCATGCGAGTGAGAGGTGCACGCAGCCGGGAGAAGAGAATTATAATTATTATATTCAGCCCAAGGGAACAACGACCACTGGCTGCAACAGACATGGATTTTTTTTAGGGGGCATTACGGCCACACAAAGGGGATGCCGCATGGAAATTTGAGGCATTATCAAGTGCTTTTGTGAATGAGAGACTGATGAAGTGTGTACAGCCTGCGCAAAAAAAACAAAGCAGAGCTCATGCCTTTCATGCAACTTTTTTCAAATAATCATTAGTCTCATCATGCAGCCTTACAATGTATTAAAAATCTAAACATATAGCCCAACGTTTGCAGAACAACTAAAGTTACATTAATAACTCTAAATTAAGCATATAGGAGTACCTACCGCTCAACACAGAATAGTCGCATGTGCTCACTCCCTCAAATCGTTTGGAGAAAATATCCTTTCTATTTTATTCAGCTATGTTCAATTGTGTTTTTCACATAAAATAATGCCACGGAATTCTAAGCAAATCCTGTCTGCTAAATGAAGTAGTGTAGTCTACAGTCATGTGCCATAGCCAGATCAGGGCCTAACTTAAGGTATGCTATTCTGTTCTTCTGAAATAGACTACATTATATTCATATCATGTTTCTTTAGACCTGTCTAAAATAAATAATGGATTTATTGTGATGGTGCAGGTTATATTACATGGATTTATTAGACTTTAAAAAAATGTAGATGTTCCTAAGGTCTGCATCAGTGGCTTGTGGGCTATGCGTGGAAGCCAGGAAATGCTAAATGTTTTAATGTTAACCTATTTGGGAAAGGCATGCCGCTAGTGACCCACCTCGACAACATCCGGTAAATTGCAGAGCGCGAAATTCAAAATACAAAATTTGTAATATTAAACATTCATGAAAATACAAGTGTCTTACATCATTTAAAAGCTTAACTTCTTGTTAATCCAGCCGCTTTGTCATATTTCAAAAAAGGCTTTATGGCGAAAGCACACCATGCGATTATCTGAGGACAGCGCCCCGCATACAAAAGCATTACAAACATTTTCCAACCAAGCAGAGGCATCACAAAAGAAATAATGATAAAATAAATCACTTACCTTTGAAGATCTTCCTCTGGTTGCAATCACAAGGGTCCCAGCTACATAACAAATGTTCCTTTTGTTCGATAAAGCCCTTCTTTATATCCCAAAAAAGTCAGTTTAGTTGGCGCGCTTGACTAATCCACCGGTTTTCCTCGTTCAAAATGCATACAAATGAATCCCGAAAGTTATCAATAAACTTCATCCAAACAAGTTAAACAACATTTCTAATCAATCCTCAGATACCCTAATATGTAAATAAACGATAAAATTTAAGACGGAGTATGGTATGTTCATTACCGGAGATAAATAACGTAGTGCACACCCTCACCGACGTGCACCACAACACTACAGCCAAGATGGGAGCCACTTAGAAAAACTACAAATTCTAGCTCATTTTTTAAAAAACAAGCCTGAAACTCTTTCTAAAGACTGTTGACATCTACTGGAAGCCCTAGGAACTGCAATCTGGGAGGTATTCCATTCATATTCCCATAGACAGCCATTATAACGAGGAGTGAGGTCAACAACAAAGAAATCCCAGATGGATTCATCTCGGGTTTTCGCCTGCTATATCAGTTCTGTTATACTCACATTATTTTAACCGTTTTGGAAACTTTAGAGTGTTTTCTATCCAATACTACCAATTATATGCATATCCTAGCGTCTGGGCCTGAGTAACAGGCAGATTACATTGGGCACCTCATTCATCCAAACTTCCGAATACTGCCCCCTTTCCATAAGAAGTTAATTAACAGTCAATTAAGACCAGCAGTTATTTACTTGACAATCACCGGCTGACAAAATGTTATGACAGCCACAGCCCTTTTTGCAGCTGTTGTCATAGTAATGCATAGTTATTTCTGAGGTAATGAAGAAGAAATGTATGAATGAGATTGTACTAAAATAGGAACAAGGAACTGAGTGGCTGCCAGCCAATCATTGAATGTATTGTAATAGAATGATGGTATGAAAAAAAAAGCACGTGGCTCTCCAACCATTTCACCCAATCACACAACCACACAGCAATGTTTCAGAAGACAAGGAAGGATCCAGCAGCAAAACATCTAGGGACAGAGTTTCTCTCCCTCTCTGTCTCTCTCTCTCCACCTTTCCCTCTCGCTCTTGCACGCGCTCTGTCCGTCTGTCTCTGTCCCTGTCCCTGTCTCTGTCTCTGTCTCTGCCTGCCTGCCTGCCTGCCTGCCTGCCTGCCTGCCTGCCTGCCTGCCTGCCTGCCTGCCTGCCTGCCTGCCTGCCTGCCTGCCTCCTCTGCTGTCTGTCTCCCTACAGCCCAGTTAGACAGACAGTGCTGGAACTTATCACATACTGACCCCCACAACCCTGCTAGTTTTTTCCTTATTACAGATAACAGATGCAGTCCTAACCTACCTTCATCACGAGCCAATCCCCTGGTACCTCATCACCTGTCTCTCTATGGTTGCTTCCCAATAATCTCCCTTCCTCCTGCAGTTTTTTTTACTTTTTTTAACTTTTTTTTGTAATTTAGCAGACGCTCTTATCCAGAGCGACTTAGAGTAGTGAATGCATACATTTCATTTCATGCATTTTTTAAATTTATTTAAAAAAAATGTTGTACTGGCCCCCCGTGGGAATCAAACCCACAACCCTGGCGTTGCACACACCATACTGGCGTTGCAAACACCATGCTCTACCAACTGAGCCACAGGGAAGGCCAGTTGGTAGTTGTTGTTGTTTTGGTAGTTGTTGTTTTGGTAGTTGTTATTGTTGTTGTTGTTGTTTTGGTAGTTGTTATTGTTGTTGTTGTTGTTGTTGTGGTAGATGTTGTTGTTGTTGTTGTGGTAGATGTTGTTGTGGTAGTTGTTGTTGTTTTGGTAGTTGTTGTTGTTGTTGTTGTTGTTGTTGTTGTTGTTGTTTTGGTGGTAGTTGTTGTTGTGGTAGATGTGGTAGTTGTTGTTGTTTTGGTCCCACTCCTTCCAGTACACAGGGAAGTGTCCTTCCTCCTGAAGTGTCCTTCCTCCTGAAGTGTCCTTCCTCCTGAAGTGTCCTTCCTCCTGAAGTCTCCTTCCTTCCTTGTTCACTACTCCCCAGTAGTTTAAAAGCATTGGATTGGTGTGGACTAGAGGAAGTTTCCATAAGACCGATCATTTCCTTTCAAATCCAAGAAGGGAATTGAGCGAGTACACACCTCAAGAGAAATGTGAGATGATTGGGATGCATACTTTGAACTCTTCTAAATGCTAAGTATCTGAAATGGCTCCGTTTTCACTATATTACACATTGCTCTTCTAAATGGGATGTTTGTTCCCAATAGACAGAGAGATGGTGTCAGGGTGTATGTTATTATCAGAATAGAAAGCTAGTATCATGTTGATCGATCTGTTATCCTCCTTAAATTGGCACATATTCATGTATTACGGTATTTAAAAAAAAAGGTAAATCTATAGATTCCCTGGTTTACTACTGCTATCTGTCTCTCTGGCCCTATCCAGAGGTGTCTGAGTGATGGTCCATTAATCAACTGATTGGTCTCTCCTCCCCAGCAGCTGACAGCTGTACATTGAGGTGTCTGAGTGATGATAGGTCAGTCCAGCTGGAGATTTTACCACCATTTTATCACTTCTCTTCTTAATTGTGTTGATGTCAATAACTTCTAAATTACCTCTTACAAGGTGTTTTTATATTAAAGTGATTTAGATAGTAATTAGTAACACCCAGGGATAGAACTCAAGGATTTGGGGTTCTGTCCAGCCGGGCTAGTAGGTCGGAATTCATACTAGCCTGGGTAGCATTCGGGTCCAAAATCTGTGCCATGCGATATTTGAAAAGACAACATTTTACTGGTTTGACGGGCCAGTTTTGCACATTTTCTACTAGCCCGGTGTGAAACGTACTAGCCTCGGGCTGACTTAATTTCCACCCCTGGTAACGCCCCACTGCACAGAGCATATGCTAAGACATCATGTTCCCAACATCTAAAATGTTAATGAAGTCTCTACATTTCCACTCCTCTATGCTGTGTACTAAGCTGTTGTTGTTTTTGTTGATTGGTTGTTGTTGTTGTTGTTGTTTTGGTGGTTGTTGTTTTGGTAGTTGTTATTGTTGTGGTAGTTGTTTTTGTTTTGGTTGTTGTTGTTTTGGTAGTTGTTATTGTTGTTGTTGTTTTGGTTGTTGTTGTTTTGGTAGTTGTTATTGTTGTTGTTGTTGTTTTGGTGGTAGTTGTTGTTGTTTTGGTAGTTGTTGTTGTTTTGGTGGTAGTTGTCGTTGTGGTAGATGTGGTAGTTGTTGTTTTGGTGGTAGTTGTTGTTGTGGTAGATGTGGTAGTTGTTGTTTTGGTGGTAGTTGTCGTTGTGGTAGATGTGGTAGTTGTCGTTGTGGTAGATGTGGTAGTTGTTGTTGTTTTGGTAGTTGTTGTTGTTTTGGTGGTAGTTGTTGTGGTAGATGTGGTAGTTGTTGTTGTTTTGGTAGTTGTTGTTGTTTTGGTGGTAGTTGTTGTGGTAGATGTGGTAGTTGTTGTTTTGGTAGTTGTTGTTGTTTTGGTGGTAGTTGTCGTTGTGGTAGATGTGGTAGTTGTTGTTTTGGTGGTAGTTGTTGTGGTAGATGTGGTAGTTGTTGTTTTGGTGGTAGTTGTTGTGGTAGTTGTTGTTTTGGTAGTTGTTGTTTTGGTAGTTGTTGTTGTTTTGGTGGTAGTTGTCGTTGTGGTAGATGTGGTAGTTGTTGTTTTGGTGGTAGTTGTTGTGGTAGATGTGGTAGTTGTTGTTTTGGTGGTAGTTTTTGTTTTGGTGGTAGTTGTTGTGGTAGTTGTTGTTTTGGTAGTTGTTGTTGTTTTGGTGGTAGTTGTTGTGGTAGATGTGGTAGTTGTTGTTTTGGTGGTAGTTGTTGTGGTAGATGTGGTAGTTGTTATTGTTGTTGTTGTTGTTGTTTTGGTAGTTGTTGTTGTTTTGGTGGTAGTTGTTGTGGTAGATGTGGTAGTTGTTGTTTTGGTGGTAGTTGTTGTGGTAGATGTGGTAGTTGTTGTTGTGGTAGATGTGGTAGTTGTTATTGTTGTTGTTGTTGTTTTGGTGGTAGTTGTTGTGGTAGTTGTTATTGTTGTTGTTGTTGTTGTTTTGGTGGTTGTTGTTGTGGTAGTTGTTATTGTTGTTGTTGTTGTTTTGGTGGTAGTTGTTGTTGTGGTAGATGTGGTAGTTGTTGTTGTTTTGGTGGTAGTTGTTGTGGTAGATGTGGTAGTTGTTGTTTTGGTGGTAGTTGTTGTGGTAGATGTGGTAGTTGTTGTTGTGGTAGATGTGGTAGTTGTTATTGTTGTTGTTGTTGTTGTTTTGGTGGTAGTTGTTGTTGTGGTAGATGTGGTAGTTGTTATTGTTTTTGTTGTTGTTTTGGTGGTAGTTGTTGTTGTGGTAGATGTGGTAGTTGTTGTTGTGGTAGATGTGGTAGTTGTTATTGTTGTTGTTGTTGTTTTGGTGGTAGTTGTCGTTGTGGTAGATGTGGTAGTTGTTGTTTTGGTGGTAGTTGTTGTGGTAGATGTGGTAGTTGTTGTTTTGGTGGTAGTTGTTGTTTTGGTGGTAGTTGTTGTGGTAGTTGTTGTTTTGGTAGTTGTTGTTGTTTTGGTGGTAGTTGTTGTGGTAGATGTGGTAGTTGTTGTTTTGGTGGTAGTTGTTGTGGTAGATGTGGTAGTTGTTATTGTTCTTGTTGTTGTTGTTTTGGTAGTTGTTGTTGTTTTGGTAGTTGTTGTTGTTTTGGTGGTAGTTGTGGTAGATGTGGTAGTTGTTGTTTTGGTGGTAGTTGTTGTGGTAGATGTGGTAGTTGTTGTTGTGGTAGATGTGGTAGTTGTTATTGTTGTTGTTGTTGTTGTTGTTGTTGTTTTGGTGGTAGTTGTTGTTGTGGTAGATGTGGTAGTACACATAGTCCTACTGACCAGGTACTTCCTCATGACCGGTATAGTTCCTGTGTTGGAGGACTCTCTCTCTCTCTGTCTGTTAAGGTCGTGTCATGCCGCAGTGCGATGTGGGTCCCACATGGGACTAACTTAGTCAAGGTCACCTCACTACGCTCATCAACTGTACCCCTGGCTACAGCTCAAAGACAATGACAGCCAACTTCAACCTTTGGTTATAAGGGCCAGTCCAGTGTTTATCACTCTCATCAGAACAGAGTCAGATTGTGCCAACAAACCTCTGATAGTTCTAAACCAGCAGAGAGCAATAGAGATCCCAAGAGACACCAATCAGTCCATTTCTATAACAAGGAGGAAACACTCAATATGGGATGTCACAGGAGAGATATTTTCATGATTTAATTTCACTAATGGAAGACTGCGCTCCACTCTGCTATTAAAAATAAATGGATCTACGGGGGGGTGATGATGTTCAGACAATGAAATTAGGATTATATTAAAAAACGTTATCTTGAAACTGATTCATAGACTGAAATAAATCCCCATTGCAATATCTACACAGACTGGAATCTAGCATAGTTCATATATTTTGCCCATTGTTGCAGTACGGCATGCCTTTTTTCAATGGCAGAATCTTAAGCACCCTGGAGGATAGATAAAAGTCTTTATGTTTTCTCTGGAAATGTTTTCTCTCAAGAGATCATGCTGTCGTACAGTACATTTACCTCAACGTTCAATGACTGCCTGAAGCCCTTCTCTCAATGGACACTCTCTCCCTCCATTTCTCTCTCCCTCCCTCCATTCCTCTCTCCCTCTCCCTTCCTTCCTTCCTTCCTTCCTTCCTTCCTTCCTTCCTTCCTCCCACTCCCTTCCTCTCTCCCTCCCTTCCTCTCGCTTTCCCTCCCTTCCTCTCTCTCTCCATTCCTCTCTCCCTCCCTCTCTCCCTCTCTCCCTCCATTCCTCTCTCCCTCCCTCTCTTTCTCTCTCCCTCCATTCCTCTCTTCCTCTCTCTCTCCCTCCATTCCTCTCTCCCTCCCTTCCTCTCTCTCTCTCCCTTCCTCTCGCTCTCTCCCTTCCTTCTTTCCTCTCTCTCCCCCTTTCTTCCTCTCTCTCTCCCTTCCTTCTCTCTCTCTCCCTTCCTCTCTCTCCCTCTCTCCCTTCCTCTCTTTCTTTCCCTTTCTCTCTCTCCCTTCCTCTCTCTCTTTCCCTTCCTCGCTCCCTCCCGTCCTCTCTCGCTCTCCCTTCCTCTCTCTCTCCCTCTCTCTTTCTTCCTCTCTCTCTCTCTTCCTTCCTCTCTCTCTTCTCTGTGAGTAAGAAGGCTGTGAGCTTCAGCCTGGCTTCTACCTCCTCAGAGAGATCTATTTTAAGCTTCTGCTCTTTTCCAACTCCTTGCAGCTATACTGATTTGAATATCAATACTAGTTATGATAATAGCCGGCCACTGAGATTTGAGGGGCTAGCAACTCACACTTCAGGCCTATTTTGCTTTTGGAAAACCAATATGAATTTGATGACCTCCTGTGTCTGGTGAGGTGCATGCTGGGACATTAGATGTTATCACTAGGAACCAAATGGAAGAAAATGGTCTGAAAAGGGGAGTTTTTGTTTTCCATTGCAAAATGTTTTGCTACAGTGTGCACTAATGAATATGACCAAGTATAGCAGGTGGATATCATTAGATAGCAATATATGAACTAGGCTCTCCTCTGTCTCGTGAAGGACATTATGATCCATCCAGCAATTAAGCCAATCAGTGGTCTGATCAGGAGGGCAGAACATTACAGAATGTATTGGGTATAACACATTTGATTGATTTCATTTTTAAATTATAACAATTAATTTTATGAGAATTTCTAGATCTAGCTCAGTAACATTACAATTAATTCAATTCAACAACAACAACAAAAAGACCAGTTACTCTGTATAAAGCTAAGGGTTTACTGCCATCTGGTGTTGTCATGATGTTACTGCAGTCCAAAATGAGTAACCTGAAGTTAATGCTTTTGCTACACTAGATGGCACTCCAAACAGCTAAGTTAAAACGATTTCATAATTTATTTCTACATGTCGCCTGTAATTCAATATAAAAGCTGTTCAAGTATTTTTTTTATATAGTTTTCCATAAATTACAATTTTATTATAGCAGCATAAGGTAAGTCTCATCTTGACTACATGGCAAAAGTATGTGGACACCTGCTTGTCGAACATCTCACTCGAAAAATCACAGGCATTAATATGGTGTTGGTCCCACCTTTGCTGCTATAACAGCCTCCACTGTTCTGGGAAGGCTTTCCACTAGATGTTGGAACATTGCTGCAGGGACTTGCTTCCATTCTGCCACAAGCGCATTACTGAGGTCGGGCACTGATGTTAGGAAATTAGGCCTGGCTCGCAGTCGGTGTTCCAATTCATCCCAAAAGTGTTCGATGGGGTTAAGGTCAGGGCTCTGCGCAGGCCAGTCAAGTTCCACATTGATCTCGACAAAACATTTTTGTATGGACCTTGCTTTGTGCAAGGGAGCACTGTCATGGTGAAACAGGAAAGGGCCTTCCCCAAACTGTTGCAACAAAGTTGGAAGCACAGAATCGTCTAGAATTTTGTTGTATGCTATAGCCTTAAGATTCCCCTTCACTGGAACTAAGGGGCCCGAACCATGAAAAACAGACCCAGACTGTTATTCCTCCTCCAGCAAACTTGGAGCAATTGGCACTATGTATTGGAGCAGGAAGCATTTTCCTGGCATCCGCCAAACCCAGATTTGTCTGTCGGACTGCCAGATGATGAGCGTGATTCATCAAACCAATCGACGCTTGGCATTGCGTATGGTGATCTTAGGCTTGTGTGCGGCTGCTCGGCCATGGAAACCGACAAACTGTTATTGTACTGACGTTGCTTCCAGAGGCAGTTTGGAACACGGTAGTGAGTGTTGCAACCGAGGACAGACGATTTTTACGTGCTACGCGCATGAGCACTTGGCAGTCCCGTTGTTACTCCAAGACATTTCCACTTCACAATAACAGCACTTACAGTTAACCGGCAGCAGCTCTAGCAGGGCAGAAATTTGACAAACTGTCTTGTTGGAAAGGTGGCATCCTATGACGGTGCCACATTGAAAGTCACTGAGCTCTTCAGTACGGGCCATTCTAATGCCAATGTTTGTCTATGGAGATTGCATAGCTGTGTGCTCGATTTTATACACCTGTCAGCAATGGATGTGACTCATTAATTTGAAGGGGTGTCCACATACTGCTGTATATAAAGTGTATTTCTATGTTCATATACTACACCACAGTCACATACAAAACCAACATAGCAAATATTTTTACACACACACACACACACACAAAAAAAAATAGATACACACAATGTCAGCAAAACAAAGGAGCTGATTGTGGACTTCAGGAGGAACCAGGCCTGGCACGACCCCATCCTGATCAACAGGGCCACCGTGGAGAAGGTAAAAAACGTCCAGTAACTCGGTATACACATCTCAGAGGAGCTGAAATGGTCAAACCACACGGACACAATGGTGAAGAAGGCATAACAGCAACTTTTTAACCTCAGGAGGCTGAAGAAATTCGGGAACTCCACCGCCGCTGACTGCAAGACACTACCGAGCGGCGCAGGGGACTAAGCCACTGCATCTCAGTGTTTGAGGCGTCACTACAGACACCCTGGTTCGATTCTAGTCTGTATCACAACCGACCATGATTGGGAGTCCCATAGGGCGGCGCACACGTCCAGGTTTGGTGTAGGCCGTCATTGTAAATATTAATTTGTTCTTAACTAACTTGTCCAGTTAAATAAAAGTCAAATTTATAAAACAAACAAAAAAAAATGTTTAGTACACTCAGCCAAACAAACCATTGGGTGCACACTGCCTGCCCTCCAGGACACCTACAACACCAGGTGTTGCAGGAAGGCCAAGAAGATCATCAGGATCCCCAGCCGCCCGAGTCATATCCTGTTTTCCCCACTTCCATCACTCAGACGTGTGCAGTACAGGAGCATCATGGCAAAAACTGGAAGACTGGCCAATAGTTTCTACTCTCAGATCATTAGTCAGCTACCTGCTCCCCCTGTGCCCCCTCTGGACTTCCTGCCCCCCAAATGACATTTTCCCTGCCCCCACCCCAATAGTCATTTATCATGTTACAGTTGTAAACATGTAAAGTGCATTCGGAAAGTATTCAGACCCCTTGACTTTTTCCACATTTTGTTACGTTACAGCCTTATTCTAAAATGGATGAAATCAAACTAATCAATCTACACACAATACCCCATAATGACATCACAATACCCCATAATGACATCACAATACCCATAATGACATCACAATACCCCATAATGACAAGGTGAAAACACTTTTTTTTAAGTGAAAAAAATGCCTAATGTATTTACATAAGTATTCAGACCCTTTGCTATGAGACTCTAAATTAATCTCAGGTGTATCCTGTTTCCATTGATCATCCTTGAGATGTTTCTACAACTTGGAGTCCACCTGTGGTAAACTCAATTGATTGGACATGATTTGGAAAGGCACACACCGGTCTATATAAGGTCCCACAGATGACAGTGCATGTCAGAGCGAAAACCAAGCCATGAGGTTGAAGGAATTGTCCTAGCACTCCGAGACAGGATTGTGTTGAGACACAGATCTGGGGAAGGGTAACAAAAAATGTCTGCAGCATTGAAGGTCCCCAAGAACACAGTGGCCTTCATCAATCTTAAATGGAAGAAGTTTGGAAACACCAAGACTCTTCCTAGAGCTGGCCAACCCGGCCAAACTGAGCAATCGGGGGAGAAGGGCCTTGGTCAGGGAGGTGACCAAGAACCTGATGGTCATTCTGCCAGGAGAGGGGGGGGGAGTGAGAGAGAAGGGAGGGTTTACTGTCCTGGGGCTGAATTTGAAGCAGTGCTGTGGAGGGTTTACTGTCCTGGGGCTGAGGGGGCTGTATCTGAAGCAGTGCTGTGGAGGGTTTCCTGTCCTGGGGCTGAATCTGAAGCAGTGCTGTGGAGGGTTTCCTGTCTTGGGGCTGAATCTGAAGCAGTGCTGTGGAGGGTTTCCTGTCTTGGGGCTGAATCTGAAGCAGTGCTGTGGACGGTTTACTGTCTTGGGGCTGAATCTGAAGCAGTGCTGTGGAGGGTTTACTGTCCTGGGGCTGAATCTGAAGCAGTGCTGTGGAGGGTTTACTGTCCTGGGGCTGAATCTGAAGCAGTGCTGTGGAGGGTTTCCTGTCCTGGGGCTGAATCTGAAGCAGTGCTGTGGAGGGTTTACTGTCCTGGGGCTGTATCTGAAGCAGTGCTGTGGAGGGTTTCCTGTATTGGGGCTGAGTTTCCTGTCAATTTAATGTTTTATACACTATTTTTCAAGGTACACATTCCTGGTAGTAAACTCAGTGCAGACATGAAGACAAATGTAAATTATAGAAAACACAGGACACATTTACCAGCTATTTTCCTTTAATTTACAGCTTTGCTTTAGACTGCTTTGTTTAAATGGTGTGTCACAATAATGATACCTTAAATTGAAATGTATCTATAAACAATACTGAATGAGACCGACCATTTGAAAGATAACATTTTTTTTTTTTTTAAAAGAGTAAGAAGGTTCTGCCTTCACAAAATTGAGGTAGAAGAGACCCAAGGAATTACAGATTATTTAAAATGTATTTGAACAACAGAGTTGAAAAATGGTTGTGACCAAAAGGTATGAAATTCATCACTACTTGTGACAAAGTGAAAACAGGACTTTGCTGGCTTTATTTTTCCATTTATATAAAAAAAAATTTTTTTTTAAGTTGTTAATTTAAAAATGCATGAAATATTACAAGCCTTCTGGCACAAAGAAAGAAAGGCACATTTCAAACATGACATGAAAGTACTGTAGAATTGATCATAGCATCACAGATGTCCGTAATCATTTCTGCTTAGTTTCTTATAAGTGGCAAATAACAAGCAAAGCTCGTTGTAATAAGCACTTTTTTTTTTTTTTATACACATTAAACAAAAAAACACTAAACTATCCACAGAGTAACAGAAAGAAATAATCACACTGCGACTTTTTAATAAACTGATTTGATTGTTGCATTGGGTTAGTTATACCGTGAAGTAAAGAGCTAACTGCATGAAACAAAACTAGTTATGACTTAAATTCACCCCCTGCCCAAAATGTCTCCTTTTTATATTCGCTGGATTCAGTTTTGTACCCATTTTAAAGAACCTAAAAACGCACCACTTCGAAAGCTTTTGAATAATAAATGTGGCAATGTTGGCAATGCATGAAAGAAACTGTGGTTAAGTTTAGGAAGACATTTTTAAGCAGCATTCGAACCAATTTACAAATCATTTGAAAAAGGTATAGGAACTACTCAGGTGGAGGAAACTTCAGCCCTGTTCCAGGTCATCTGCAAATCAGTCACACATCTCAAAAATAAGTGTTTACCAAGTCAGAAATCACACAGAGGGGAAAAATCTTAACTTCCACAAAGTCACATTGTCTCCTATTGGCATCGATGCGTGACTATGTGAGAGGAAGTTAAGAGTCGCCCCAAAGATTGGTTAATTTATGCAGTGTGACTGCATTGTAGGCAGTCTGGAACACAGCCGTTGACAGTAGAGAACTGCCCAGTTAGGACGGCAGGGACCTGACCCCTGAACCCTCCATGACCGCAGGAGGGTTGGCCGCTTTGTGGAAAGAGGTCTCCTTGAAGATGAACCAGCAGTTACCACCCCACAATATCAGATTGAGGAATCCAAAGATCTGCCATAAGGGGGCGACAAAATCATGTTTCTTAGTCAGGAAGAGCTACATTTTTTCCCATTGAGATGTTGCTACTTTGCCTCATTATGAACCTTTCCCGTTGTGAGATTGAAAAAAAAGATATTACAAAAGAGGACTGTAAGGTGAAGCAGGGTTCTTCCCCATTTCAATCCAATCAATTGAGGAAGTAAAACATATTTTTAAAAAAAAAAGCAATTTCCTTGAATTGAAGGTGCAGATTATAACTAACATGAACGATGCGTATATCGCCTACCACAGAGGAGTTGAGTCGCCCCATGTGAGGCACTGCTCCCGGTGTGCACTTGTTTCTGACGTCCTTGCAGGTGGAGATTAAGCCTACCAGGTTAGAGGGGCTGGTAGCCCACTTGATGTCAGTTAGGGCTTTACCCCAGGCAGAGGAGGACACTAGCCACAGGAAGGTGAAGGCTGCCGTCACCAGCAGGTCCTGTTGGAACGATGGGAGACATGGTAAATAAAAACTGTACAATAAATTCAGGTTCAGGATGAACGTTAAGAAACCCACCTACACAGTACCTTCAGAAAGTATTCACACCCCTTGACTTATTCCAAATGTTGTGTTACAACCTGAATTCAATGGATCTCACAATACCCCAGAATGACAAAGTGAAAACATGTTTAGAAACGTTAAAAAAAATCAAATGGAAACAGAAATCTCATTTACATAAGTCATTATTTTAATTTCAGTTTACTAACTTGTTTGATTTTGTTTCAGTTTTATAGGCTAGTGGCAATGCCCCCAAATTTGTTCTGTATGGTCCTGCCTGACAAAAGGACTGGCCACTAGCCTACTATAAACAGCCTTGCTCTAGAAGTTGTTTTATTCGCTGTAACAAACACGCCTTTTATACATACAGTTCAGGATGCATGGGGCGGCAGGTAGCCATGTGGTTAGAGCGTTGGACTCAGATCGAATCCCCGAGCTGACAAGGTAAAAATAAATCTGTCGTTAACCCACTGTTCCTAGGCCATCACTGAAAATAAGAATTTGTTCTTAACTGACTTGCCTGGTTAAATAAATGTAAAATAAAAATGTCTAAACACTTCTGAAATCTCAAGAAGCACCACCTACAGACAGGTGTGTAGACGTTGTGAATGCCTTGGTGCTGACAGACTTGCTGCAATGAAAGATGACTGACAGTATTGTATATTGTGTTGAATATTACAACCGTCTTTTAGTAATATACTGGTTGTCTTTTAGTAATATAGTGGTTGTATTTTATCAACATTGCCAGCAAGATGAAAACAAGAATATAAAAGAGTAAAATGGGCTACCGTCTCTTCTTTAACTGCACAATGTGTTGGTGTTTCAAATCAATTCGAAACCTATTCTAACATGCATATTTTACATTTTTAATTCATTTGCTAAAATGTCTAAAAAACTGTTTTTGATTTGTCATTATGATTGATGATGAGGAGAAAAAAAACTATTTAATCCATTTTAGAATCAGGCTGTAAAACTTAATGTAGAAAACGTAAGAGGGGTCTGAATACTTTCCCGAATGCACTGCATGTGACTTAAGCACATTTTTACTCCTGAACTTATTTAGGCCATAACAAAGGGGTTGAATACTTATTCACTTAACATTTCAGATTTAAATGTTTTATTAATTTGTAAACATAAATCCACTTTGACATTATGGGGTATTGTGTTTAGGACAAAATCAGAACTTAAAATCAATTTTCAATTCATGCTTTCACAAAATGTGCAAAACGTAAAAGAGGTGTGACTACTTTTTGAAGGCAGTGTATGTAAACAGACCATATAACAACCTCACTTTGTGCCAGGTTATTACTGCATTCCACAGAAATGTGTTATCAAGCTTATGATTTCCATTTTAATGCATCTGATTGTTTGGACTTAAACTAGTGAAGGAGACTTGGGTTAAATACACAATGTCAAAGACTTGAAAGTATTTAATGTGCGCTTGATTTAACTTGGATTTTGCACTTTTGGAACAATTCTATTTGGTTCCATTGTGCCTGGCAAACTAAAATAAGTGTTTGACAATTATTTTAAAATCATATTTTATTTGTCACATGCAACAGGTGTAGACCTCACCGTGAAATGCTTACTCACAAGCCCGTAACTATTTTCTTAACTGCATTGTTGGTTAGGAAAATATTTACTAAATAAACTAAAGTAAAAAAATTATTTAAAAAAAGTTATTTTATAACAATGATTAGTAGAAGCAGTGTAAAAACAAAGGGGGGGGGAGGGTCAAAGCAAATAGTCAGGTAGCCGTTTGATTAATTGTTCATCAGTCTTTTGGCTTATGGTAGAAGCTGATAACGAGCCTTTTGTACCTAGACGTGGTGTCTCTGGTACCACTTGCTGTGCGGTAGCAGAGAGAACAGTCTATGACTTGGGTGAAAGGAATCTTTGAAAAATGTTTGGCCTTCCTCTGACACTGCCTGGTATACAGGTCCTGGATGGTAGAAAGCTTGGCCCCGGTGATGTACTGGGCCATATGCACTACCCTCTGTAGAGCTTTCCGGTCGGATGCCGAGCAGTTGCCATACCAGGTGGTGATGCAACCGATCAGGATGCTCTTGATGGTGCAGTTGTAGAACTTTGAGGATCCATGCCAAATCTTTTCAGTCTCCTGAGGGGGAATAGGCATTGTTGTGCCCTCATCACAACCTTCTTGGTGTGTTTGGACCATGATAGTTTGTTGGTGATGTGGACACCAAGGAACTTGAAACTCGCCTTGCTCCACTACAGCCCTGTCAATGTGAATAGGGGCATGCTCCTTTTCCTGTAGTCCACGATCAGTTCCTTCGTCTTGCTCACGTTGAGGGAGCGGTTGTTGTCCTGGCACCACACTGCCAGGTATCTGACCTCCTCCCTATAGGCTGTCTTGTTGTTTAGTTTTTGCTTGTAAGCAGGAGGATAGAATTATGGTCAGATTTGCCAAATGGCAGGTGAGGAAGAGCTTTGTATGCATCTCTGTGTGTGGAGTAAAGGTGGTCTAGAGTTTTTTCCCCTCTGGTTGCACGTGACATGCTGGTAGAAATGAGGTAAAATGGATTTTAGTATGCCTGCATTAAAGTCCCCGGCCACTAGGAGTGCCACTTCTGGATAAGCATTTTCTTGTTTTCTTATGGCCTTATACAGCTCGTTGTGTGCGGTCTTAGTGCCAGCATCGGTTTGTGGTGGTAAATAGACGGCTACGAAAAATATAGATAAACTCTCTTGGTAGATAGTTTGGTCTACAGCTTGTCTGAGGTAGAGTACCTCATGATAAGCAATACCTCGAGAACTCCTTATTAGACATTGCGCACCAGCTGTTATTGACAAATACACACACCACCACCACACATCTTATCGGACGTAGCTGTTCAGTCCTACCGATGCACGGAAAACCCAGCCAACTGTATATTATCCATGTCGTCATTCAGCCACGACTCGGTGAAACATAAGATACTACAGTTTAAAATGTCCCGTTGGTAGAATAGTCTCGAACGGAGCTCATCCAGTTTATTCTCCAGTGATTGCACGTTGGCCAATAGAACAGATGGTAGAGGTGGGTTACCTACTCAATGACGAATTCTCACAAGGGACCTGGATCTGCGCCCCCTGTATCTCAGGCTTCTCTTCATGCAAATGACGGGGATTTGGGCCTGGCCCGGGAGAAACAGTATTTCCTTTGCGTCAGCAGAATAAAAAAATATTTGTCCAGTTCGATGCGAGTAAATCGCTGTTCTGATATCTAGAAGCTCTTTTCGGTCATAAGAGACAGTAGCAGTAACATTATGTAAAAAATAAGTTAAATAATAAAAAACACAAAATAGCACAATTGGTTAGGAGCCTGTAAAACGGCAGCCATCTCCTCCAGCCCTCACCATGAGGAACACAGCCCTCTCATTTACGTATGTACTTGCCCCAGATCGGTTGATCCACAAGCGACCAAAACGTTCAATGACAGTTTCTTGGAATATTAATTTAAAGTGGCTCCACTATTGACACGATGGTAGTTCTTTTTTTTTGCAGAGCTGCTGACTCCATGAGGACCCCCCCACCCTCCCCAGGTCCAGAGGACCCCCCCACCCTCCCCAGGTCCAGAGGACCCCTCCACCCTCCCCAGGTCCAGAGGACCCCTCCACCCTCCCCAGGTCCAGAGGACCCCTCCACCCTCCCCAGGTCCAGAGGACCCCTCCACCCTCCCCAGGTCCAGAGGACCCCTCCCCCCTCCCCAGGTCCAGAGGACCCCTCCCCCTCCCCAGGTCTTCATTGACACACCCATTAAGTGCGTTTTCTCGGACCTAGTTTTAGACTCCACGGAGGTGGTGTTGGTCGAGGTGTGGCGTTAGACTTCCTCGTAGTGAAACAACGGTTGAACCAAGAGCCTGAGTTTTCAAATTGGATAAGAATCCATGTGTGATCGATTGTTTGCAGAACGTTTTAAAAAAGTGCAGATATCAGGTGTCTTTAATTACACTCTACCCGTTTAGTGTGTTTCATGCCACTCTTAACAAAAACAGTTGAGTGAAAATAGTTCTAGGGGGATTTTGCACAACACCATCATCTCACCACTACCACCACAGAGAGCATAAACACTCATCAACACCATCATCTCACCACTACTACCACAGAGAGCATAAACACTCATCAACACCATCTCACCACTACTACCACAGAGAGCATAAACACTCATCAACACCATCTCACCACTACTACCACAGAGAGCATAAACACTCATCAACACCATCATCTCACCACTACCACAGAGAGCATAAAGTTCACCATTCCAGTTAACTCACCTCAATGAGACCAGGTTTACAGAATGTTTGCTTGTTCCCAAAGTCTCACGCAGATTTCAAATGTCTTTAGCTACACACACACAACAAAATCTCTCAAGCTCTTTAGTGTTCAAGTCGTTCTATAGACGGACTCAACACCTACCACCTTCAACTCACCACTACACAAAAAGAGCATGAACAGAACAATTCCCAGTTAACTCACCACAATGGGGCCGCGGCTGGTCTGCCTGTAGACGTGCTGGTAGCCCAGGTAGATCACCAGGCTGGCGGTGCTGTAGAGGAAGGCAAACACCCCGATACAGACGTAGAACTCAGCTGAAGAGGAGTAGTCGCCAGTCAGATAGTTCTGGATAGCGCTGGAGTCGTTCTTACAGGAGGGGACATTGAACGGGTGAGCCATGAGTCTGTAGGAGTAGAGTAAGGTTGTTGTTACGAACCCCTTTTGCCCTGTAGTCTAGGGGGGGGGGGGGGGGGGGGGAAACGAGACCATTTAGCAAGCCTGTGGTCAACCTTTTGGTTAGCAATCAGCTGCTCACGAGTGACTGGTAACTATTGCCTCAGCAATAAGTTTAATATACTTCGATTCTTCCCTGGGCTGTTTGTCAGAGGTGATCAGCTTCCCAGAGGTAGCACACAACCCATCCTCTTGATCAAACTCTTTGAACAGAACAGTGTTCGACAAATCTATCACGTCACCCATTTGTCGTGCCTGAGCACGAGTGACAGCACAAGCGGGGAACCACATGTGGATAACTCTGTGCCAGCTCATTAGAGAGAGAGTGGTCACTTTTATCCAATACGGGTACTACCTTTCCTCCGGCAATATCGTTACCCATTATAAAGGTCACACCTTTTACTGGCAACATAGGACGTACCTCACTCTGCATGCCATTTATCAACCAGATTTCCCTTGTCTCTAGCAAATTTCACATAAGTCTTACTAGAAGACTTTCTATGAGACCTAAATCTCTGTCGGTATGCCTCAGGCACAAGCGCGAAGAACAGTAGCTTTGACCACTTCATAATTCAAACTGTCTTCAAGAGGTAGCGCTGACAAAACCTCTTGGTCTTTACCAGTTAATTTACACTGAAGTAATAGGCACCATACCTCTTCAGGCCATTTCAATGCTACATGTTCAAAAACACGAGTCAACCTCTGACTCTCTGAACAAAGGTATCAAGGCAATCTGCCTATTAATGTCAAAAGTGTTGGAAGCTCCAGCTGATGAGGACGGTTCACTAACAGGCACAGCAGGAACGGAGGCTAGCCTCGCTGTCTCCAGTTCAATCTGGCGCATTTTAAACTCCAACTGCCGCTGTTCTCGTTCTGCCTCAACTTTTACACATCTCCAACTGGAGATTTTCCTCACCTAATTTGGGCTCTCTCAGTTGGAGCTGTGTCGAACGGACATCCCTCCTGGCATCACCGTTTGACAGTGAGGAGAGTGGATCAAAACGGGGCAACGTGGGTGAAGTTTTAGCCTCACCGTCAGACACCGACGGGCTTACCGGAGCCACAACATCCCCTACAGGGGTAGTAGGTTCAGGCAGCGGTAATACTAGCACTTGTTCTTCCAACAAAACATTTAGCACCAGCTGTTTAACCTCCGCTTTAACTAAACTCTGCAGAATAGATACAGAATAATGGTCAGCCAAGGTCATTAAATCAACTCTACGACATTTGTCAAAAACCTCCCACGTAAGGGTTATCCAAAAAGGATTTCAACTCAAAAGTAGCCATTTTGAACTACCACTAATACACAAGAGCCAACAAATAGCAAACTCTAATGCTACATTAGCTATTCCCAGCGGTGACGCTCAACACTGAACTAGACCACCACAATAATTTGCACGAGCGGCATGGGTGTCAGTAAAGACAGATCCTGGATGAGCCCCCACTTATGTTACGAACCCCTTTTGCCCTGCAGTCTGGGGGGGGGGGGGGAGGAAACAAGACCTGTAACATATCTCATGCAAATCACCCCAGTGAAAAAGTAACAGTGAGAACTGAAAACCACAGACAACTTAAATCTACCGTCAAACACTTCAGGTTTATTTTAAACACACGGTAATGGGGGCGTGGGGAAAAGGGGCCTGAGCTGGACCCAAGGAAATAAATAATAAATAACCAAACAAACCCCTAAACTAGTCTAGCCTGTTTTAAGAACAGCTAGCTAACTAACCAGAAATACAGTGGGTGGTCCGCCCAGTTCTAACTAGGGTATTTAGACACTGTTTTCCTACGGGGAATGTAGGCCCATGGACGACTTGGCTGGTTGTCCCCTTTTCCCACCAACAAACAGTCATACACCATAACAATACTATACTCACAGGCTAACGGACAGAGTGCCATGTAGGTGCAAAAACAAAAAGAGAGATCTCCAGAGAGAACTGATTGGGATCCTTTTAAACCAAGGGAAAGGGGATGTGATTGGGTAAGGGGAAAGGAGCAGGTGTGTCTTCTGATTGGCGACTGATTAGGGAATGATGATTGCCACCTGTGAGTAGGAGAGGAGAGAAAAGAAACACACCGGATACCTGTATCCGTAACAGTTGTGTTCACAAGAGACAAACACACACACACTTCTCAGGTCAGTCATAGATAAATGCATGTTTTTGCTTCTGTTCTGCTTACCTGAACGGGTAGTTAAAGTCAGCAGTGATTTCTTGGCTGCTGCTTCCCTGGCTGCTGCTTCCCTGGCTGCTGCTTCCCTGGCTGCTGCTTCCCTGGCTGCTGCTTCCCTGGCACTGCACGTTGATGCTCGTAGAGCCGGCATAACCCGACGTTGTAGCGAAGGCAAATATGGAGAAGACCTGCAGCAGACAAAAGCTCAAATAAGGACAGGACACAATCAAAATGAAAGAAGCAGTTGACACACGACAGGATATAACTGGAAATAACTTTTTGAAATTACGTTCAGTGCAAAAACTACAGAACACATGACTATGTCACCCTGTGATAATTATGTCACCCTGTGGTAACTATAACACCAGTTTGCTTTACAGGTTGAAAGCAGTCTGAAGGCCTTGTGACAGGAGTTGATAGGTCAGGTGACAGATCAGATAAAACTACTGACAGAATGTAGAGCAAGACTGGATCATTGGCCTTCGAGTCATCGTGGATGAGTCTCACACACATACCAGAATGACATCCTTCCTCACAGGAAGTGATTTTTATCACTTGAATATGGAATGAAAAAAAACAACCTTAGAAATCAACTGTGGTTGTAGAACTGTAGTGACGGTCTGGGTTTGATACAAGGGTTAAATTTGGTGGTTAGATTCATGTTTATTTAAACATTATTTTTGCCCGCACCCAAAAAAAACAATCATGATTTATGTTCAGTTTAAAAGTTATTTTAGTTTGTTTTAGAGTCAAACAGTTTCAGTATAGTTTGTTTTTCCAAACAGATGTTACATTTTTTTTTACATTTTTTGAGATTATTTGTTTTTTATTTCAGTTTTATAGGCTAGTGGCAATGCCCCCAAATTTGTTCTGTATGGTCCTGCCTGACAAAATGACTGAGGACTGGCCACTAGCCTACTATAAACAGCCTTGCTCTAGAAGTTGTTTTATTCACTGTAACAAACACGCCTTTTATACATACAGTACAGGATGTATGGGGCGGCAGGTAGCCATGTGGTTAGAGCGTTGGACTCAGATCGAATCCCCGAGCTGACAAGGTAAAAATAAATCTGTCGTTCTGCCCCTGAACAAGGCAGTTAACCCACTGTTCCTAGGCCATCACTGAAAATAAGAACTGGTTCTTAACTGACTTGCCTGGTTAAATAAATGTAAAATAAAAATGTCTAAACACTTCTGAAATCTCAAGAAGCACCACCTACAGACAGGTGTGTAGACGTTGTGAATGCCTTGGTGCTGACAGACTTGCTGCAATGAAAGATGGCTGATAATATTCAACACAATATATAACACTATAGCCGTCTTTTAGTAACATTACCAGCAAGATGAAAACAAGAATTTAAAGAGGTATAGTCTATAGTCTTTTGTAACTGCACAATGTGTTCTGTGTCACAGCTCAGGCAGGCAGTCATAACATGCTTTGCAAAATACATTGTTGCAATTATGAGATTGTTACAATGTTTAAATGTTCAGTTTGCTACAACGAAGTTACATTTTTAAAAAAAAAACATTTTTAGTCATTTAGCAGACGCTCTTACCCAGAGCAACTTACAGTAGTGAATGTATACATTTCATACATTTTTTTCTCTCCCTACTGGTCCCCCGTGGGAATCGAACCCACAACCCTGGCGTTGCAAACACCATGCTCTACCAACTGAGCCACACGGGAATGTCAGCTCTCATCCGACTGGTATAAATGTACCTTTGCTAGATAATAAAAAAAAAAACAATATAGGTTCAGGACGCCTAAACTATTACATTGTACTTACAAGATGAATAAGTGAACTGCACCACTATGGCGGTCTCCCCATACCGCCACTATGGCGGTCTCCCCATACCGCCACTATGGCGGTCTCCCCATACCGCCACTATGGCGGTCTCCCCATACCGCCACTATGGCGGTCTCCCCATACCGCCACTATGGGCATGCTCTGTACAATGACAAGGTAGTTTCAATCAGAAACCCATTTTGTCATTAAGATCAGTGAAAGGAGGTCAGGCGGGGGGGAGGAGGGGAGGAGGTCAGGCGGGGGGGAGGTCAGGCGGGGGGAGGAGGTCAGGCGGGGGGAGGAGGTCAGGCGGGCGGGGAGGAGGAGGGGAGGAGGTCAGGCGGGGGGGAGGAGGAGGGGAAGTCAGGCGGGGGGAGGAGGAGGGGAAGTCAGGCGGGGGGAGGAGGTCAGGCGGGGGGAGGAGGGGAGGTCAGGCGGGGGGGGAGGTCAGGCAGGCGGGGGGAGGAGGTCAGGCGGGCGGGGGGAGGAGGTCAGGCGGGCGGGGGGAGGAGGTCAGGCGGGCGGGGGGAGGAGGTCAGGCGGGCGGGGGGAGGAGGTCAGGCGGGCGGGGAGGAGGAGGGGAGGAGGTCAGGTGGGGGGAGGTCAGGCGGGCGGGGGGAGGAGGTCAGGCAGGCGGGGGGAGGAGGTCAGGCGGGCGGGGAGGAGGGGGGGAGGAGGTCAGGTGGGGGGAGGTCAGGCGGGCGGGGGAATTTCCCGCACAATAACAGCAACACGGTTTAAAAGGTCACTGGTTGCATAGGCCTAAATGATTGTTAAATTAAAAACATATCTTTGATACATTGAATTCCTCCCCATGCTAGGCTACATAATAACTAAGCGAAATTCAACTCCTCGATGTAACGTTACTTCACATCAACAGCGTTGAGACTATTCTTTAGTTTGATCGAAAGCCGTATTTATTAATTTTTTTTAATAAAAACTTCATTTGATGTGACGTAGAAGCGCCAGTCCGCCCACACTCATCGCCGCTCAACTCCGTACATCTCCGGGTTGAGTTTAACTTGGTTAGCCACATAATAGCCTAATAAGGAAATAAGAACAAAAAAAACTAACTTACCCATTCGAGCGCTCTAATAAATGCCAAGGGCTCTTTCAAGGGTCCCAGGTCAAGAGCAAATCCTGAAGTCAGAATTTTCTTTTGATATTCAGGGAGGGGGGGGGTAAACATTTTGTTATTAGCTAAAACAAGGTTTTCGTTAGAGCATCCGTATTCAACCACCACACAAATTGATTACCACGCAATAGAAGAAGGTTGAAAATTATATTTAGCAAACACATAAAAACGTATTTGGCACGCTGTTGTTACCTGGGATATCCCGTCCATCGTACCACTATCCAAATGTATTTCTCGGACACTTAGACAATTTCAAAACAATTTTCGAAATTTATGTCAAACTTTTTTTTGTGTGTGAAAAGCGCTGCCCACGTGATCACCGATGTTCTTAAAGTGACACGTCGTGAATGGATCGTCCACATTTCCGGCTTCTACTTCGTCTTCTTCTATGGTATCATGGCGGTCCGCAAACAATCGTTTACGTGCCTTACCGCCACCTACTGTGTGGAATGTTCAATCAATTGTGATCTGCCCGATTCTGTACTACCATGAAAAAACAATTCTAAACCAAATAAATCCCTAACTTCTGCCACACCCCTCTCCCCAACCCCATTAAACTGTATCTATATCATGCCGAAACACTCCACCCAGCACGTCAACAACCATTTCAACAGTAACATCTGTTACCCACCAATATCTATTTTGCCATCTCCACAATAACCTTCAACCTGGCGATTCTGCTTTCCACAAACCAAGTCGTATTGATAACCTTACTAATGAAAGCTATGAAGTCAACTTTATTCATTATCAAAGTGTCCTTTGACACCAAACCATGACAGGACCATCAGAAGCATCAGCCCTGACAGCAGGTCCACTAACTACAGGTACATCCATGTCAGATCCATCAGCCTGACAGCAGGTCCACTAACTACAGGGTCATCCATGTCAGATCCATCAGCCCTGACAGTAGGTCCACTAACTACAGGTACATCCATGTAAGATCCATCAGTCTGCACTGTAGTTCTACCAATCTGTTTTATGGCCTCTGCGTACGATACGTCATGACTGATCCTAAATCTCTGAGCCTCTCTAGCCTCTCTCTGTCCCTGGCATCCACCAAATGCTGCACTGTGTTCTCCCCCACAATTACAGCACTTAACCTTCACATTGCTTCCACACATGGAACATATTTTCTTTCCTTTACACTGAGCAGCTACATGTCCCATTCTTTGGCAATGAATACCCTGCACTGCATATAGGAAAAATTCTCTAACATTGAAACTAAGGATTCTTTTTTTAAAGCTTTATTTAACTAGGCAAGTCAGTTAAGAACAAATTCTTATTTACAATGACGGCCTACCCCAGACGACGCTCGGCCAATTGTGTGCCGCCCTATGGGACTCCTAATCCCGGCTGGGTGTGATACAGCCTGATTTTGAACCAGGGACTGTAGTGGCTCCTCTTGCACTGAGATGCAGTGCCTTAGACCGCTGCGCCACTTGGGATCCCCTATCTGTACTTTTCTCGACAAGACATTCTCAAACCTCAGCATCAATGATTAGCTTTCACTTCTTTGACCCTCTTTCTTACTGATCAACCTTTTTGGCCTCAATCACTCTGCCTCGTTTCACATTTTCTTTAATATCATCTGTGGACATAAATATTGGGACACCAGTGATGACTCCCCTCAATCTAGCATAAGCACCAGGTACATGGCTTTTAATCTTCTTCCCATTAAGCTTTTCCATTTAAAAAATCTTCTCTTGCTGATCCTGGCTACCACACAATATTAACAATCTACCATTTCCAATGAACCAAGCTAATTTCACTTCACCTACCTCTTTCTCTATGGTATTAGTTAGTCTGAAAGGGTGTAAGTGAGGCCCTGTGGTCTCATCAAACATTATCACCACTTTCCACTCCAACAAATCACTACTCTTGCTTCCTACCTTGGTCCTCTTTATGCTTTCTTTACTAGACGCTCCACTGCTTTCTGTATCATGATCTCTCTTCTTCTTGTGTCTTTCTGTATCATGATCTCTCTTCTTCCTGTATCTTTCAGTATCATGATCTCTCTTCTTCCTGTATCTTTCAGTATCATGATCTCGCTTCTTCCTGTGTCTTTCTGTATCATGATATCGCTTCTTCCTGTGTCTTTCTGTATCACGATCTCTCTTCTTCCTGTGTCTTTCTGTATCATGATATCGCTTCTTCCTGTGTCTTTCAGTATCATGATCTCTCTTCTTCCTGTGTCTTTCTGTATCATGATCTCTCTTCTTCCTGTGTCTTTCTGTCTCATGATCTCTCGTCTTCCTGTGTCTTTCTGTATCATGATCTCTCTTCTTCCTGTGTCTTTCAGTATCATGATCTCTCTTCTTCCTGTGTCTTTCTGTCTCATGATCTCTCTTCTTCCTGTGTCTTTCAGTATCATGATCTCTCTTCTTCCTGTATCTTTCAGTATCATGATCTCTCTTCTTCCTGTATCTTTCAGTATCATGATCTCTCTTCTTCCTGTGTCTTTCTGTCTCATGATCTCTCTTCTTCCTGTGTCTTTCTGTATCATGATATTGCTTCTTCCTGTGTCTTTCTGTATCACGATCTCTCTTCTTCCAGCACAGCTGCTGCTTTACCAACTTTTTCTCATTTTCCTCCATTTTGTCCGCACTACTCGCCGCCATTTCCCATTCCCTGAACTATGAATCAACTCTACACGCTTCACCAATCAAGGAGCCTCATGAAAGTAAAGTACACAACTCGACATCCCACAGGACAATGCTGGCCTTCCATCCTCGCCGCAGCCCACCCCCGACCACCTTTCTAAGTCACCTTACTAAGTCACCTTACTAAGTCACCATTCTAAGTCACCTTTCTAAGTCACCTTTCTATGTCTGTGTAGTTTATCCCTCTTGCTTCATCTCCTCTTAACTGTTAAAGAAAAGACGGTATCTTTTCATCACCTTCTGTAAACAATCAATGTAATAATCATTGTAAAAAATAATAATAATAAGATATATATTACATATAATTCCGAATGAATCGTGAATAATGATGAGTGACAAAGTTACAGAGGCATACCCCTCAAAAATGCTAACCTCTCCTGTTATTTGTAATGGTGAGAAGTCTGCATGTTTTGGGGACATGATCTTTGTGCATCTGTAACGTTCTCACTCATCGTTCATTCATCATTATCCGTAATCGTTATCCGTTGTGGGGCGGCAGGTAGCCTAGCGGTTAGAGCGTTGGGCCAGTAACCAGCAGGTAGCCTAGTGGTTAGAGCAGGTAGCCTAGTGGTCAGAGCGTTGGGCCAGTAACCAGCAGGTAGCCTAGCGGTTAGAGCGTTGGACCAGTAACCAGCAGGTAGCCTAGTGGTTAGAGCGTTGGGCCAGTAACCAGCAGGTAGCCTAGCGGTTAGAGCGTTGGGCCAGTAACCAGCAGGTAGCCTAGCGGTTAGAGCGTTGGGCCAGTAACCAGCAGGTAGCCTAGCGGTTAGAGCATTGGGCCAGTAACCAGCAGGTAGCCTAGTGGTTAGAGCAGGTAGCCTAGTGGTCAGAGCGTTGGGCCAGTAACCAGCAGGTAGCCTAGCGGTTAGAGCGTTGGACCAGTAACCAGCAGGTAGCCTAGTGGTTAGAGCGTTGGGCCAGTAACCAGCAGGTAGCCTAGCGGTTAGAGCGTTGGGCCAGTAACCAGCAGGTAGCCTAGCGGTTAGAGCATTGGGCCAGTAACCAGCAGGTAGCCTAGCGGTTAGAGCGTTGGGCCAGTAACCAGCAGGTAGCCTAGTGGTTAGAGCGTTGGGCCAGTAACCAGCAGGTAGCCTAGCGGTTAGAGCGTTGGGTCAGTAACCAGCAGGTAGCCTAGTGGTTAGAGCGTTGGACTAGTAACCAGCAGGTAGCCTAGTGGTTAGAGCAGGTAGCCTAGCGGTTAGAGCGTTGGACTAGTAACCAGCAGGTAGCCTAGCGGTTAGAGCGTTGGGCCAGTAACCAGCAGGTAGCCTAGTGGTTAGAGCGTTGGGCCAGTAACCAGCAGGTAGCCTAGTGGTTAGAGCTGTTGGACTAGTAACCAGCAGGTAGCCTAGTGGTTAGAGCGTTGGACTAGTAACCAGCAGGTAACCTAGTGGTTAGAGCGTTGGGCCAGTAACCAGCAGGTAGCCTAGCGGTTAGAGCGTTGGGCCAGTAACCAGCAGGTAGCCTAGTGGTTAGAGCGTTGGGCCAGTAACCAGCAGGTAGCCTAGTGGTTAGAGCTGTTGGACTAGTAACCAGCAGGTAGCCTAGTGGTTAGAGCGTTGGACTAGTAACCAGCAGGTAACCTAGTGGTTAGAGCGTTGGGCCAGTAACCAGCAGGTAGCCTAGTGGTTAGAGCGTTGGGCCAGTAACCAGCAGGTAGCCTAGTGGTTAGAGCTGTTGGACTAGTAACCAGCAGGTAGCCTAGTGGTTAGAGCATTGGACTAGTAACCAGCAGGTAGCCTAGTGGTTAGAGCGTTGGGCCAGTAACCAGCAGGTAGCCTAGTGGTTAGAGCGTTGGGCCAGTAACCAGCAGGTAGCCTAGTGGTTAGAGCGTTGGGCCAGTAACCAGCAGGTAGCCTAGTGGTTAGAGCGTTGGGCCAGTAACCAGCAGGTAGCCTAGTGGTTAGAGCGTTGGGCCAGTAACCCGCAGGTAGCCTAGTGGTTAGCGCGTTGGGCCAGTAACCAGCAGGTAGCCTAGTGGTTAGAGCAGGTAGCCTAGTGGTTAGAGTGTTGGGCCAGTAACCAGCAGGTAGCCTAGTGGTTAGAGCGTTGGACTAGTAACCAGCAGGTAGCCTAGTGGTTAGAGCGTTGGACTAGTAACCAGCAGGTAGCCTAGTGGTTAGAGCGTTGGACTAGTAACCAGCAGGTAGCCTAGCGGTTAGAGCGTTGGACTAGTAACCAGCAGGTAGTCTAGTGGTTAGAGCGTTGGACTAGTAACCAGCAGGTAGCCTAGCGGTTAGAGCGTTGGACTAGTAACCAGCAGGTAGCCTAGTGGTTAGAGCGTTGGACTTGTAACCAGCAGTTAGCCTAGTGGTTAGAGCGTTGGACTAGTAACCAGCAGGTAGCCTAGTGGTTAGAGCGTTGGACTAGTAACCAGCAGGTAGCCTAGCGGTTAGAGCGTTGGACTAGTAACCAGCAGGTAGCCTAGTGGTTAGAGCGTTGGGCCAGTAACCAGCAGGTAGCCTAGTGGTTAGAGCGTTGGGTCAGTAACCAGCAGGTAGCCTAGTGGTTAGAGCGTTGGACTAGTAACCAGCAGGTAGCCTAGTGGTTAGAGCAGGTAGCCTAGCGGTTAGAGCGTTGGACTAGTAACCAGCAGGTAGCCTAGTGGTTAGAGCAGGTAGCCTAGCGGTTAGAGCGTTGGACTAGTAACCAGCAGGTAGCCTAGTGGCTAGAGCGTTGGACTAGTAACCAGCAGGTAGCCTAGTGGTTAGAGCGTTGGGCCAGTAACCAGCAGGTAGCCTAGTGGTTAGAGCGTTGGGCCAGTAACCAGCAGGTAGCCTAGTGGTTAGAGCTGTTGGACTAGTAACCAGCAGGTAGCCTAGTGGTTAGAGCGTTGGACTAGTAACCAGCAGGTAACCTAGTGGTTAGAGCGTTGGGCCAGTAACCAGCAGGTAACCTAGTGGTTAGAGCGTTGGGCCAGTAACCAGCAGGTAGCCTAGTGGTTAGAGCTGTTGGACTAGTAACCAGCAGGTAGCCTAGTGGTTAGAGCGTTGGACTAGTAACCAGCAGGTAGCCTAGTGGTTAGAGCGTTGGGCCAGTAACCAGCAGGTAGCCTAGTGGTTAGAGCGTTGGGCCAGTAACCAGCAGGTAGCCTAGTGGTTAGAGCGTTGGACCAGTAACCAGCAGGTAGCCTAGTGGTTAGAGCGTTGGGCCAGTAACCAGCAGGTAGCCTAGTGGTTAGAGCGTTGGGCCAGTAACCAGCAGGTAGCCTAGTGGTTAGAGCGTTGGACCAGTAACCAGCAGGTAGCCTAGTGGTTAGAGCGTTGGGCCAGTAACCAGGAGGTAGCCTAGTGGTTAGAGCGTTGGACCAGTAACCAGCAGGTAGCCTAGTGGTTAGAGCGTTGGGCCAGTAACCAGCAGTTGACTATTCACAACAAAACATTTGAATATCCGGTGGTCACACCTCAATAGTTTCGCTATTTAAAGAGTGTCGCATCCATCTGAAAAGCATTTTACATTTTTGGCTTTTCAGTGTCAGTTAAATTTCTTTTTTGGCCCATTTTACCTGAGGTAATGAGGCTGCCTAATAATTATGCACACCTTGATATAAGGTGTTATTCACTTTCGGCACACCCTCCCTCATTACACAAATACATATCACCTGAAAATGATTAAATCCAATAAGCATTCAAGTTTATATGGTTTGGAGTTCGAAAATGTGAATAGAAACAATGATAAGATCAGAATACTCACTTGCCTAATAATTGTGCACGCAGTGTAGATACACAAAGTGCATTTATTTCTAAACAGTAAAATGGTAAAACCCTCAAATAAACGGGGATATTCTGTACTGTCGCTTCATTATTATTATTTTCATTTTTAAATCTCAAATCCAAAATTCTGGAGTATAGAGCCAAATGAAAAGTTTTAGCTTCCCTATCCGAATAAACACGTATGGGAGTGTATGTTAAAGAAAAATGCATGACATAGCTTTATTTAAAGGTTCATAACATTGATTTGTATGTCCTCTGTTGAACAAGTTGATGCCCTTCCTTTCTTTAATCTCTGTCAATGAATTCCCTGGTTTCTCTCTGAACACAGAAGCCTAGCCCTGTTGCCCACCAAGCGGCCAGACCTGGAACAACCAGCCTTTGCTGTTAGTAAGGCTCCAGGCACAGTTTTCTCCCTATCGTTGGGCACATCTCCAAGAAGGAATAAGACTTTGTTTGTTCCCCACCATTTGATAGTGGACTGGGCGTCCATGCTGGAGCCATGGGGGATGGGCTGCTTGTGCATTGTACAGATCTGTCTATGTCCTAAATGGAACCCTACTCTCTACACAGTGGAGTTTTGGTTCACTCTGCAGATCGTCGTGCAGCTAGCCTCAGTCGCCGGCCTCGCCAGACCGGTTGGCACTGAATCTGTGAGAGAGGTACTGTATATGTAACAGGTAACCACTGGGGCGTGGCTGGTGTATATGTAACTAGTAACCACTGGGGTGTGGCTGGTGTATATGTAACAGGTAACCACTGGGGCGTGGCTGGTGTATATGTAACTAGTAACCACTGGGGCGTGGCTGGTGTATATGTAACTAGTAACCACTGGGGTGTGGCTGGTGTATATGTAACAGGTAACCACTGGGGTGTGGCTGGTGTATATGTAACAGGTAACCACTGGGGCGTGGCTGGTGTATATGTAACTAGTAACCACTGGGGTGTGGCTGGTGTATATGTAACTAGTAACCACTGGGGCGTGGCTGGTGTATATGTAACTAGTAACCACTGGGGTGTGGCTGGTGTATATGTAACTAGTAACCACTGGGGCGGGGCTGGTGTATATGTAACTAGTAACCCCTGGGGCGTGGCTGGTGTATATGTAACTAGTAACCACTGGGGCGTGGCTGGTATATATGTAACTAGTAACCACTGGGGTGTGGCTGGTGTATATGTAACTAGTAACCACTGGGGCGTGGCTGGTGTATATGTAACTAGTAACCCCTGGGGCGTGGCTGGTGTATATGTAACTAGTAACCACTGGGGTGTGGCTGGTGTATATGTAACTAGTAACCACTGGGGTGTGGCTGGTGTATATGTAACTAGTAACCACTGGGGCGTGGCTGGTGTATATGTAACAGGTAACCACTGGGGCGTGGCTGGTGTATATGTAACTAGTAACCACTGGGGCGTGGCTGGTGTATATGTAACCAGTAACCACTGGGGTGTGGCTGGTGTATATGTAACTAGTAACCACTGGGGTGTGGCTGGTGTATATGTAACTAGTAACCACTGGGGCGTGGCTGGTGTATATGTAACTAGTAACCACTGGGGCGTGGCTGGTGTATATGTAACTAGTAACCACTGGGGTGTGGCTGGTGTATATGTAACTAGTAACCACTGGGGTGTGGCTGGTGTATATGTAACTAGTAACCACTGGGGTGTGGCTGGTGTATATGTAACTAGTAACCACTGGGGCGTGGCTTGTGTATATGTAACTAGTAACCACTGGGGTGTGGCTGGTGTATATGTAACTAGTAACCACTGGGGCGTGGCTGGTGTATATGTAACTAGTAACCACTGGGGTGTGGCTGGTGTATATGTAACTAGTAACCACTGGGGCGTGGCTGGTGTATATGTAACTAGTAACCACTGGGGCGTGGCTGGTGTATATGTAACTAGTAACCACTGGGGTGTGACTGGTGTATATGTAACTAGTAACCACTGGGGTGTGGCTGGTGTATATGTAACTAGTAACCACTGGGGTGTGGCTGGTGTATATGTAACTAGTAACCACTGGGGCGTGGCTTGTGTATATGTAACTAGTAACCACTGGGGTGTGGCTGGTGTATATGTAACTAGTAACCACTGGGGCGTGGCTGGTGTATATGTAACTAGTAACCACTGGGGTGTGGCTGGTGTATATGTAACTAGTAACCACTGGGGCGTGGCTGGTGTATATGTAACTAGTAACCACTGGGGTGTGGCTGGTGTATATGTAACTAGTAACCACTGGGGCGGGGCTGGTGTATATGTAACTAGTAACCCCTGGGGCGTGGCTGGTGTATATGTAACTAGTAACCACTGGGGCGTGGCTGGTATATATGTAACTAGTAACCACTGGGGTGTGGCTGGTGTATATGTAACTAGTAACCACTGGGGCGTGGCTGGTGTATATGTAACTAGTAACCCCTGGGGCGTGGCTGGTGTATATGTAACTAGTAACCACTGGGGTGTGGCTGGTGTATATGTAACTAGTAACCACTGGGGTGTGGCTGGTGTATATGTAACTAGTAACCACTGGGGCGTGGCTGGTGTATATGTAACAGGTAACCACTGGGGCGTGGCTGGTGTATATGTAACTAGTAACCACTGGGGCGTGGCTGGTGTATATGTAACCAGTAACCACTGGGGTGTGGCTGGTGTATATGTAACTAGTAACCACTGGGGTGTGGCTGGTGTATATGTAACTAGTAACCACTGGGGCGTGGCTGGTGTATATGTAACTAGTAACCACTGGGGCGTGGCTGGTGTATATGTAACTAGTAACCACTGGGGTGTGACTGGTGTATATGTAACTAGTAACCACTGGGGTGTGGCTGGTGTATATGTAACTAGTAACCACTGGGGTGTGGCTGGTGTATATGTAACTAGTAACCACTGGGGCGTGGCTGGTGTATATGTAACTAGTAACCACTGGGGTGTGGCTGGTGTATATGTAACTAGTAACCACTGGGGCGTGGCTGGTGTATATGTAACTAGTAACCACTGGGGCGTGGCTGGTGTATATGTAACTAGTAACCACTGGGGCGTGGCTGGTATATATGTAACTAGTAACCACTGGGGTGTGGCTGGTGTATATGTAACTAGTAACCACTGGGGCGTGGCTGGTGTATATGTAACTAGTAACCACTGGGGCGTGGCTGGTGTATATGTAACTAGTAACCACTGGGGTGTGGCTGGCGTATATGTAACTAGTAACCACTGGGGCGTGGCTGGTGTTGTAATTTAGGAAGAGAAAAGTAAGTCTGTACAACAACTCACCACACTGTCTGGATTGACGTAGGCCAATGTTTTGACAACAGGTCACACACAGTCAGGCTGTTGCAAACAGTCACGGTTAGCAAGGCATCTTACATCTCGTCTAAAGATTTTCAAACTCTTTCAGTAAAGCTGGCTCATATTGTTTGTTTACCATGTTACTGTTCTTCTGTTTCTTGTTCTGAAACTATGTTCACCACCAAATGTTAAATAGTGGGCTTGAATATGGTATCAAGAGTTCAAAATACTGTGGGAAATGACACTGAATCTATGGGTGTGGGTTGTGTGGATCCTCTCTGACCACCGTGGATGGCATTGTGTTGCATGGTGTTATGGATTGGAAAAGAGAAAAGAGAAAAAGTGGCTCAGATGTGGCAACAGATCACAGTCAGGTCATCATCAGATTTGTGGGCGTGATAGTATGTTATCAAAATCAACAATCTCAAATAATGTGTAAATCAGCTGGCTAGAGTTGTCCTCCTTTCCTACTCCCATCCTATCAGTGCAGTGACTTGTTGTTGTATTCCAGCAGTGGAATTCTGGAACTCTGGAAGGTGCTAGAATGTCTTTCATCATTCTCAATGTTCCACCGCCAGGGAAGTAGGCTAGGTGTCGTTGAAGGTCCTGTGGTCGTGATGGTCACTGAGTTTTAAAACCGTCTGGCTGGCAAGAGACTCTCTCCAGGCAGTCCTTTTTCTCCAACACCACATGATCTCCAGTCATGGGTTCCCCCAATCCCCCTGGCACTAGGGCTCTCCCATCACATGAACACATTTAACATCTTATCAGGAAACAAAATCGGTTTCTGACTCACTCCTCGTAAAATGAATTAAATCTAATCTGAGGTTGTGTACGGCGAATAAATAACACATTATGTGAGTTAATTCAGGAACAGAAAGGAGAGCATAGTACGGTCAATTAGGCCAGAGTTGAATTTTTGACCTGAATGACCCATCCCTGTCAGCACCTCCATCAATTTAGCCTATGGAATTATGTAAGTAACAGGCGGATGGGTGGGCGGACCAAAGGGTGGGCGGACAGACAGACATACAGGGCAGGCCTGTTTACTGAGGGTTCAAGCTGAGTATATACACTACCGTTCAAAAGTTTGGGGTCACTTAGAAATGTCCTTGTTTTTGAAAGAAAAGCACTTTTTTTGTCCATTAAAATAACATAAAATTGATCAGAAATACAGTGTAGACATTGTTAATGTTGTAAATGACCATAGTAGCTGGAAACGGCAGATTTTTTATGGAATATCTACATAGGCGTATAGAGGCCCATTATCAGCAACCATCACTCCTGTGTTCCAATGCCACGTTGTGTTAGCTAATCCAAGTATATCATTTTAAAGGGCTAATTGATCATTAGAAAACCCTTTTGCAATTATGTTAGCACAGCTTAAAACTGTTGTGCTGATTAAAGAAGCAATAAAACTGGTTCTTAAGACTAGTTGAATATCTGGAGTATCAGCATTTGTGGGTTCGATTACAGGCTCAAAATTGCCCGAAAAAAAATAACTTTCTTCTGTCCAGTGTCTGTGTTCTTTGACCCATCTTAATCTTTTCTTTCTATTGGCCAGTCTGAGATATGGCTTTTTCTTTGCAACTCTGCGTAGAAGGCCAGCATCCCGGAGTTGCCTCTTCCCTGTTGATGTTGAGACTGGTGTTTTGCGGGTACTATTTAATGAAGCTGCCAGTAGAGGACTTGTGAGGCGTCTGTTACTCAAACTAGACACTCTAATGTACTTGTCCTCTTGCTCAGTCGTGCACCGGGGCCACCCACTCCTCTTTCTATTCTGGTTAGAGCCAGTTTGCGCTGTTCTGTGAAGGGAGTAGTACACAGCTTTGTATGAGATCTTCAGTTTCTTGGCAATTTCTCACATGGAATAGCCTTCATTTCTCAGAACAAGAATAGATTGACAAGTTTCAGAAGAAAGTCTTTGTTTCTGGCCATTTTGAGCCTGTAATCGAACCCACAAATGCTGATGCTCCAGACACTCAACTAGTCTAAAGAAGGACAGTTTTATTGCTTCTTTAATCAGAACAACAGTTTTAGGCTGTGCTAACATAATTGAAAAAGGGTTTTCTAATGATCAATTAGCCTTTTAAAATGATAAACTTGGATTAGCTAGCACAACGTGCCATTGGAACACAGGAGTGATGGTTGCTGATAATGGGCCTCTTGTCACACCCTGACCATAGAGAGCCCTTGGTTCTCTAGGGTGTTGTAGGTCAGGGCGTGACTAGGGGGTGTTCTAGTCAATTATATTTATATGTTTGGGTTTGGTATGGTTCCCAATTAGAGGAAGATGATTATAGTTGTCTCTAATTGGGGATCATACTTAAGGAGTCCCTGTTCCCACCTCCGTTGTGAGATATTGTGTTTTGTGTTAGTGTGTTGAGCACTACGACGTCACGTTCGTTGCATGTTTGTTGTTTTCTTAGTTTCACTGTATATTAAAGATGTGGAACTCAACTCATGCTGCGCCTTGGTCCGTCCTTTCCGACGAGCGTGACACCTCTGTGTGCCTATGTAGATATTCCATTAAAAATCAGCTGTTTCCAGCTACAATAGTCATTTACAACATTAACAATTTCTACACTATTTCCGATCAATTTGATGTTATTTTAATGGACACATTTTTTTTGCTTTTCTTTCAAAAACAAGGACATTTCTAAGTGATCCCAAACTTTTGAACGGTAGTGTATGTCTGATAGCTGCAGCCTCTCAACACTTTGTCCAGATGTTCATTCTCTCTCACACTGTCACTCATCATACCATGGGCTCTATGGAAAATGCTATGCATTTTTTTGATTTGTGGAAGGCAAAAAAAATGGTTTAATACACCAACCTATTACGAGTTTGATGAGGGGATATGATACAACGCTTTTTCTTGGTTGTTGTTGAGAACCTTCATGTAGGCTATGTGACTACCTTCACTTGGTTTGGTTTGGCAACGTCAAAGGCAGGGATATTTACATTATCTTTAGATTTGAAAAAAAAATGTACTTGCCTTTTTTAACCTTCTATTTTAATTGATAGATTTTTGCCCCCCCCCCCCCCATATGATTATAACTACCTACTGATCCAACATGAACTACACCTGGTATCTAAAGAGGCTGCCACAACTAGACTATGCCATCAAACAAACTACACCTGATTTCTAAAGAGGTGTCACATCCTGATCTGGATCCCTACAAATCAGCTGGGCTAGACAATCTGGACCCTCTCTTGTTAAAATTATCCGCCGCCATTGTTGCAACCCCTATTACTAGTCTGTTCAACCTCTCTTTCGTATCGTCTGAGATTCCCAAAGATTGGAAAGCGGCCGCGGTCATCCCCCTCTTCAAAGGGGGAGACACTCTAGACCCAAACTGTTACAGACCTATATCCATCCTGCCCTGCCTTTCTAATGTCCTCGAAAGCCAAGTGAACAAACAGATCACCGACCATTTCGAATACCACCATACCTTCTACGCTATGCAATCTGGTTTCCGAGCTGGTCACGGGTGCACCTCAGCCACGCTCAAGGTCCTAAACGATATCATAACCGCCATCGATAAAAGACAGTACTGTGCAGCTGTCTTCATCTACCTGGCCAAGGCTTTCGACTCTGTCAATCACCGTATTCTTATCGGCAGACTCAATAGCCTTGGTTTCTCTAATGACTGCCTTGCCTGGTTCACCAACTACTTCTCAGATAGAGTTCAGTGTGTCAAATCGGAGGGCCTGTTCTACGGACCTCTGGCAGTCTCTATGGGGGTGCCACAGGGTTTAATTTTCGGGCCGACTCTTTTCTCTGTACATATCAATGATGTCGCTCTTTCTGCGGGTGATTCTTTGATCCACCTCTACGCAGACGACACCACTCTGTATACATCTGGCCCTTCTTTGGACACTGTGTTAACAAACCTCCAAACGAGCTTCAACGCCATACAACACTCCTTCAGTGGCCTCCAACTGCTCTTCAATGCTAGTAAAACTAAATGCATGCTCTTCAACCGATCGCTGCCCGCACCCTCCACCCGACTAGCCTCACTACTCTGGACGGTTCTGACTTAGAATATGTGGACAACTATAAATACCTAGGTTTCTGGCTAGACTGTAAACTCTCCTTCCAGACTCACATTAAGCATCTCCAATCCAAAGGTAAATCTAGAATTGGCTTCCTATTTTGCAACAAAGCCTCCATTCACTCATGCTGCCAAACATACCCTCGTAAAACTGACTATCCTACCGATCCTTGACTTCGGCGATGTCATTTACAAAATAGCCTCCAACACTCTACTCAGCAAATTGGATGCAGTCTATCACAGTGCCATCCGTTTTATCACCAAAGCCTACCCACCACTGTGACCTGTATGCTCTCATTGGCTGATCCTCGCTACATATTCGTTGCCAAACCCACTGGCTCCAGGTCATCTATAAGTCTTTGCTAGGTAAAGCTCCGCCTTATCTCAGCTCACTGTCCACCATAGCAACACTCACCCTTAGCACGCGCTCCAGCAGGTATATTTCACTGGTCATCCCCAGAGCCAACACGTCATTTGGCTGCCTTTCCTTCCAGTTCTCCGCTGCCAATGACTGGAACGAATTGCAAAAATCACTGAAGTTGGAGACTTATATCTCCCTCACTAACTTTAAGCTTCAGCTGTCAGAGCAACTTACCGAACGCTGCAGCTGTACACAGCCCATCTGTAAATAGCCCATCCAACCAACTACCTACCTCATCCCCAGATTTGTTTTTGTTTTTCTGCTCATTTGTACACCAGTATTTCTACCTGTACATCCTCATCTGCACATATATCACTCCAGTGTAAATTGCTAAATTGTAATTACTTCGCCACTATTGGCCTATTTATTGCCTTCCCTCCTTACTTCATTTGCACACACTGTATACAGATTTTTCTAATGTGTTATTGACTATACGATTGTTTATCCCATGTGTAACTCTGTGTTGTTTTTGCCACACTGCTTTGCTTTATCTTGGCCAGGTCGCAGTTTGTAAATGAGAACTTGTTCTCAACTGGCCTACCTGGTAAATAAAGGTGAAATATTATATATTTTTTTAAATAAACCTGTCTTTGTGATTGTCTCCACCCCCCTCCAGGTGTCGCCCATCTTCCCCATTATCCCCTATGTATTTATACCTGTGTTCTCTGTTTGTCTGTTGCCAGTTTGTTTTGTTTTGTCAAGCCTACCAGCGGTTTCCCCTCTGCTCCAGTCTCTCGATTGTTCTTGGTTTACCGGTGTTGACCATTCTGCCTACCGTCCTGTGCCTTTACCCCACCTATCTGGATTACTGACCTCTGCCTGCCTGCTGTCCTCTACCTTTGCCCCACCTATCTGGATTACTGACCCCTGCCTGCCCTTGCCCTGTCTTTTGCCTGCCCCGGTTGGATTAATAAACTGTTGTTACTTCGATGTTGTCTGCATCTGGGTCTTACCTGAAACGTGATGGTACAAACTGGTCATGACTGACCTAGCCTAACCGGGCCAGCTGCGGAACGCCATCTTCTCCCAAGGAGCCACCATCGGTAGGCACGAGGAATTGCTTCGTGGCCTTATGGAGGGGGTCCAAACGTTGGCTGAATACCATGACCGGACATTGGACATTTTGCTGCTGGAGCAATTCCACGGGTTGTCTGGATGGCAGCCTACCACGGTGGTAACCCCACAGCCCCTCAGCCTGGCCTGCCACCTGGGCTCCCGTTGGACCCTGGCTTTTGTGCGACAATGCTTTTCGTCCCTGACGTCTCCACATAAGTCGCCACTTGCACGGTTTGTTCACAAAACAAGACTCCTCGACAAGCTCAGGCTGGTCTTCTCCAACCACTGCCTGTCCCTCACCATCCCTGGCCTCACATCTCCCTGGACATTGTCACGGGTCTTCCCCCATCTGATGGCAACACCGCCATCTTGACGGTGGTGGATCGGTTTTCCAAAGCAGACCACTTCATTCCTCTTCCCAAACTACCCTCTGCCAAAGATACGGCCCAGCTCATGGTGCAGCACGTCTTCGTGATCCATGGAATACCAGTCGACATGGCCTCTGACTGGGGCCCTCAGTTCTCGTCCCAATTCTGGAAGGCGTTCTGCACCCTCATTGGGTCATCGGCCAGCCTGTCCTCCGGGTTCCACCCCCAACGGCCAGTCGGAGCAAGCCAAACAGGACCTAGAGACTACTCTGCGCTGCCTGGTCTCCGCCAACCCCACCACCTGGAGCCAGCAGTTGGTGTGGGTCGAATACGCCCGCAACACCCTTCTCTGCTCTGCCACGGGCCTATCTCCTTTGCGTGTTACCTGGGGTATCAGCCCCCGCTCTTCCATGAGCAGGAAGAGGAGGTCGGCATACCTTCTGCCTCATGTTTGTCCACCGCTGTCGTCGTACCTGGAGGAGAGCCCGGTTGGCCCTTCTCTAGACCACCTCCAGGTATTGACGACAAGCGGATCGCCACCAGACCCCGGCTCCCCGGTATCGTCTCAGGCAGAAGGTATGGCTTTCCACCAGGGATCCGCCCCTCTGGGTGGAATCCCGCAAACTCTCCCCCCAGCTTATCGGACGGTTTTCCATCTCCAAAATCATTAGCCCCTCTGCTGTTCGTCTTTTATTGCCCCATACCCTTCTTATACATCCTACCTTTCATGTGTCCAAAGTTAAACCCATGTCTCACAGCCCTTTGTCTCCTGTTTCCAGGCCCCCCCCCCCCCCTCCCTCTCCCCCATCTCATCGACGACCAACCGGCTAACACGGTGAGGCATCTCCTGAAGGTTCGACCTCGGGGTTCCAGTACCTGGTTGACTGGGAGGGTTATGGCCCGGAGGAGAGGTGCTGGGTTCCCGCCAGAGACATCCTTGACCCAGGCTTCATCACAGATTTCCAACACCAACATCCCGGTCAACCAGGTATGTGCCCAGGTAGGACGCCAGGGGGTGCCCCTAGGGGGGGGGGGGGGTAATGTCACACCCTGATCTGTCTCACCTGTCTTTGTGATTGTCTCCACCCCCCTCCAGGTGTCGCCCATCTTCCCCATTATCCCCTATGTATTTATACCTGTGTTCTCTGTTTGTCTGTTGCCAGGTTGTTTTTTTTGTCAAGCCTACCAGTGTTTTTCCCTCTGCTCCTGTCTCTCGATTGTTCTTGTTTTCCCGGTGTTGACCATTCTGCCTACCCTGAGCCTGCCTGCCGTCCTGTACCTTTGCCCCACCTATCTGGATTACTGACCCCTGCCTGCCCTTGACCTGTCTTTTGCCTGCCCCGGTTGTTGTTACTTCGACGTTATCTGCATCTGAGTCTTACCTGAAACATGGTAAGAGGCTGCCACAACTACGCTATGCCATCTAATAAACTTGTATTTTTACAGTAGGTAGGCCTATACATGTTTTGCATGCTTATAAACATGTATTCCTATTCTTGTACAGTACCAGTCAAAAGTTTGGACACACCTACTCATTCAAGGGTTTTTCTTTATTTTTACTATTTTCTACATTGTAAAATATTAGTGAAGACATCAACTATGAAATAACACATATGGAATCATGCAGTAACAAAAAAAAGTTAAACAAATCTAAATATATTTAATAGAAACACAAGCAATGTACATTAGACCAGTGGAAATGTGTCCTTTGGTCTGATGAGTCCAGATTTTTGGTTCCAACTGCTGTGTCTTTGTGAGATGCAGAGTAAATGAACGGATGATCTCCGCATGTGTGGATCCCACCGTGAAGCATGGAGGAGTAGGTTTGATGGTGTTGGGGTGCTTTGCTGGTAACACGGTCTGTGATTTATTTAGAATTCAAGGCACCCTTAACCAGCATGGCTAAAACAGCATTATGCAGCGATATGCCATCTCATCTGGTTTGCGCTTACTGGGACTATCATTTGTTTTTCAACTGGACAATGACCCAACACACGCCCAGGCTGTGTAAGGGCTATTTGACCAAGAAGGAGAGTGATGGAGTGCTGCATCAGATGACCTGGCCTCCCCAATCACCTGACCTCAACCTTATTGAGATGGTTTGGGATGAGTTGGACCACAGATTGAAGGAAAAGCAGCGAACAAGTGCTCAGCATATGTGGGAACTCCTTAAAGACTGTTGGATAAGCATTCCAGGTGAAGCTGGTTGAGAGAATGCCAAGAGTGTACAAAGCTGTCATCAAGGCAAAGGGTGGCTACTTTGAAGAATATAAAATATATTTTGATTTGTTTAACACTTTTTTTGGTTACTACATGATTCCATATCTGTTATTTTATAGTTTTGATGTTTTCACTATTATTCTACAATGTAGAAAATAGTAAAAATAAAGAAAAACCCTGAAATGAGTACTTTTGACTGGTACTGTATATTTCCTTTGATAATTGTACATATTCTGAATCATAAATATTAACAAATTGATGAAGCTCACTGAAGGGACAAATACTTCCATAATAGAGAGAAATAGGCTAGTAATGGCATCTTTTTGTAGACACTCCTCCATGGCTGGTTGGACAAAACCTATTGGGAAATGAATGCCGTTTTTGGATAAACGCCCGGAAATAAGGTCTGTGGTAAACACAGGTTTAGGAGATCTGATACGTTTTGTTCTATCAGCTAACGTGACTTTTTGTGAATTTTGAAGCATTTATGTATGAAAAAAAAGCACATAAATCACATTAAGGCTTCATTATTCATAAAGGTCAGGTTAACTGACTAATAGTCACTCATAGAACAAAACATGAAGGCTTCATAACTTATAAAGGTCATGTTAACTAACCCTTATTTTGACAAAGAACAAAACGTATCAGATCTCCTAAGCCTGTGTTTACCTCAGACCTTATTATCGTCGTCTATCCCTACAAGCTGGTTTCGACGAGATTGCACAGCCACAACACAAAAGTGGCTATATCGTAATAAAAAAGTGGAAAACAAAAATTAGCTTTTTGGTTAGACATAAGGTTAGAAGTGTGGTTAGGGTTAATGTTAGGTTTAAAATCACATTTTAAAAAGATAAATTGTATTAATCATTGTTTATGTTTATGACTTTGTGGCTGTGCCAACTAGTGACAGGCCTACAAGCTGGCGAGTAGTCCTTAAAACCGGAAATTAGTTACCTCTGGTTCGTTTAGTCATGTGGAAAATGAAAGGGGAAAGAAAATGGTTTTTGGATAGACGACGATAATAAGGTCTGAGGTTAACACAGGCTTGTGAGATCTTATATGTTTTGTTCTATGAGATATTAGTCAGACAACATGACCGTATTTTTGGCGTTTATCTAAAACCCTATAAAAACTCCATTCATTTCATTTGTAACTGTGTTGTTGTATGTTGTCGAACTGCTTTGCTTTATCTTGGCCAGGTCGCAATTCTAAATGAGAACTTGTTCTCAACTTGCCTACCTGGTTAAATAATGGTGAAATACATTTTTTTTTTACAAAAAAATCCCCATAGGCTTTGTCTAACGAACCATGGTGAAGTTGGTGCCTACAAAAAGACGCCATTATTATTGCTCTCTATCGGTATATCCATTATCTTTGTCTCTATAGAATAGCTGTAGTGACCTCAACCAAGCTTGACAAGGCTTTGCCAGCTATCAGAAAATTGTGTGATAGGAAGTACGAATGGGGTCTTAACCAATCAGAAGACTCACTTTCAGTGTCAAACACAGTAAAAATCCAATCACAGCAGGCTATCTGCAAAGGTGTGTAATATCCATCCCATAGACACAATTTCATGCACCGTTACATTGTATAATTTTTGCACAAGGAGTTGCACGGTGGACAATTGGACCGAATGCATCTCGGCAAATTAGTGCGTCTGATTTGTTTTTAGCTGGGGACTTCCGACTTTTTTTTCCGCGCATCAGGACGTAAAACTAAGCGCTCTGGAGACTGGAGCGCACCGCCTCAAATAGGAGTCTATGACCCATGCAGAGCATACAAAGCCCGAAGTAGGCTACCACTCGCTGTCAGGACTACTGTTTGTGTTGATGTCATCGGCGGCCGTGTTCCGAACCGGAGCGACCCACAATTTATAGTCAGGATTACTAGAATAACAAATATATAGCGTATTATAATAGTCGTGTTTTTGGCCAACAGTGAATATGGGAGTTCTGGCGCACTGTGTTATTTTTTTAATATTCCAGCATTTAACGTTATCTTATGATTTTAAAGAAGGACTATATAACAGCGGTCAGTATGAATTTGTGAAAGATCCCAGTTTGAATATCGAAAAGAGATCACCAGATTTAGATTCTGAATCATCCGACCACATTAGGAGCAGAAGAAGTGCGGATCAAGGAGACTGTAACCGTCTCCAGGGATTCGACACCGAGTTGACTAACAACACCCAAACCGTAAGTTAACCCCGCAGATCCGGTTAGGTTACACTTCACCGATATAATAGGTTAATGCTCTGTAGGTGACACTTTACCTCGACAATAATTATCCTCATAAGAACATGACTACTCCCTTCTCAAATGACGTGGGTTTTAACAGTGCAACTGATCTGTTACGGTTGCCATGCAACTAACCAAATATCATCTATTCTCCAGTTGTGTACAACACTTCTTGAACGAGATTCAATGTTTTCATGTTTGATTCACTAAACTATCGTCAAGCCAGCCCTTACAACAAAACAATATTGCCGTTTTGAAACTTTATCGAATGTTGTATTTTGGACGCATTTGCTGTTATACTGCTGTTATACTGCACTCTGACTGCAATATTTATTCGTAAGGACTACCGGGGATCCATAATAAATACAAATCAAGATAAATGTTTATTTGTCACATGCTTCGTAGACAAGTGTAACGCGTACCCCCCCCTTTACTTGCGGATATTTTTCCAACAGTACATGATTGACACAAGTAGGCTACTGGAGTTAAAGATGACTTCAACTCCGTACAGTGCAGGACTGTGGGTTATAATCTTCAATTTAGCATCTCTGTAGCTAATTGTTTAAGGGTACCTGTAAATCATGTCACGTTTAATCTTATGTGAGTTTAGCATACAGTTTGTTTTCTGCTGTACAGCTCTAATACAGTATAGAAATACAAAGAGCAATTCATTTAAATGTTTTGTTCCCACCCAGTGCAGTACTGGATGGAGGACATTCTCTAGTCTAGTGTAAACATATTGTAATGACCTGACTAGATCATAAAGGAACAATTGGGTCGCTACAATATACTACTATGCGTCTCCAGTTAGTCCTGTCTCTCAACTGTTAGCTCTCTAATGGTTATGAGTTTGACCTATATTTCCCCACAGGAATGATGCTGCTGTACTTCATACTAGGCCTGGCTTAGCTACCTTGTTTTTTCACATTGCTTAAACTGACATTATTTTTCAATAAGGAGATATTCTTTATCTATGTAAAGCTATAGACAATAGTTGTAACCCTAGTGTACATTTTGATAGTTAGGTAATTCATGGAATGATGGTGGTGTACATCATACTATAAGTGATGTGGCCTGCTAGCTTGTTTTCATTTTCTGCCTAACTCTAGAATAGATAGTAAAATATCCTGTGGAGTCTATGGAGGGTATTTCAGATCCTGTGGAGTCTATGGGGGGTATTTCAGATCCTGTGTAGTCTATGGGGGGTATTTCAGATTCTGTGTAGTCTATGGGGGGTATTTCAGATCCTGTGTAGTCTATGGGGGGTATTTCAGATCCTGTGTAGTCTATGGGGGGTATTTCAGATCCTGTGTAGTCTATGGGGGGTATTTCAGATGCAGTGTAGTCTATGGAGGGTATTTCAGATCCTGTGTAGTCTATGGAGGGTATTTCAGATCCTGTGGAGTCTCTGGAGGGTATTTCAGATCCTGTGGAGTCTATGGAGGGTATTTCAGATCCTGTGTAGTCTATGGAGGGTATTTCAGATCCTGTGTAGTCTATGGAGGGTATTTCAGATCCTGTGGAGTCTCTGGAGGGTATTTCAGATCCTGTGGAGTCTCTGGAGGGTATTTCAGATCCTGTGGAGTCTATGGAGGGTATTTCAGATCCTGTGGAGTCTATGGAGGGTATTTCAGATCCTGTGGAGTCTATGGGGGGTATTTCAGATCCTGTGTAGTCTATGGGGGGTATTTCAGATCCTGTGGAGTCTCTGGAGGGTATTTCAGATCCTGTGTAGTCTATGGAGGGTATTTCAGATCCTGTGTAGTCTACGGGGGTATTTCAGATGCAGTGTAGTCTATGGAGGGTATTTCAGATCCTGTGGAGTCTATGGAGGGTATTTCAGATCCTGTGGAGTCTATGGAGGGTATTTTCAAGAAAGTACTGGTGTCACCAGGTGTGAGTTTAGTAGTTAGGCATTTTGGTTATCAAATTCACACATGCAAAACCTGTAGTTCATATTGTAGTTCAGGCTACCTTGTTTTCATGTGCTGGCGCAGTGTGTCTGGATGGTAAAATAGGCAAACGTGTTTTTCAAGAATGGTAATAGGCTAGGCATATTGGGAAAGGGTGTGTGTAGTTGTTATATATGTTCCCAAGCAACTGTTTCTGCTTCTGAGAGCACATCTGACATTTACGCTAGGCTACTTGGCAGAACTGATGAGAATTGGGAGTAGGCCCATATTCATAGGTTTTTGACTATTCATTGATCATCCTTGAGTTGTTTCTACAACTTGGATTGGAGTCCATCTGTGGTAAATTCTATTGATTGGACATGATTTGGAAAGGCACAGATCTGGGGGAAGGTACCAAAAAATGTGGAAGAAGTTTTGGAACCACCAAGACTCTTCCTAGAGCTGGCCGCCGGGCCAAACTGAGCCACCGGGGGAGAAGGATCCGATGGTCACTCTTGACAAAGCTCTAGAGTTCCTCTGTGGAGATGGGAGAACATTCCAGAAGGACAACCATCTCTGTAGCACTCCACCAATCAGGCCTTTATGATAGAGTGGCCAGACAGAAGCCACTCAGTAAAAGGCACATGACAGCCCACTTGGAGTTTGCCAAAAGGCACCTAAAGACTCTCAGACCATGAGAAACAAGATTCTCTGGTCTGATGACACCAAGATTGAACTCTTTGACCTGAATGCCAAGCGTCACGTCTGGAGGAAACCTGGCACCATCCCTATGGTGAAGCATGGTGGTGGCAGCATCATGCTGTGGGGATATTTTTCAGCGGCAGGGACTGGGAGACTAGTCACGATGAAGGCAAAGCTAAACTAAACCAAGTACAGAGAGATCCTTGACAAAAACCTGCTCCAGAGCGCTTAGGACCACAGACTGGGGCGAAGGTTCACCTTCCAACAGGACAACGACCCTAAGCACACAGCCAAGACAACTTAGGAGTGGCTTCGGGACAAGCCTCAATGTCCTTCAGTGGCCCAGCCAGAGCCCGGACTTGAACCCGATCGACCATCTCTGGAGAAACCTGAAAAATAGCTGTGCAGCAACGCTCCCCATCCAACCTGACAGAGTTTGAGAGGATCTGCAGAGAAGAATGGGAGAAACTTCCCAAATACAGGTGTGCCAAGCTTGTAACGTCATACCCAAGAAGACTCAATGTTGTATTTGCTGTCATAGGTGCTTCAACAAAGTACTGAGTAAACGGTCTGAATACTTATGTAAATGTGATATTTCAGTTTTCAAATTTCTAGAAAGCAGTTTTTGCTTTGTCATTATGGGGTATTGTTGTGTAGATGGATGAGGGGAAAAATACAATTGTAATACATTTTAGAATCAGGCTGTAACCTAACAAACTGTGGGGAAAGTCAAGGGGTCTGAATACTTTCCGAATGCACTGTATATCATGAACATGCTGCTGACTGCCTTTCTTAATGATGTTGTCCTCAAACACCCTGTAGCTAGCTCTTCCTTGAAGCGCAGTCTAATTTCAGATCACCAGATGTCCTTGAAACAGGGCTATATTCTTATCTGGCTGTGTTAACACAGGATAGAGTAAACCGATTTTAACATCTTATCCAATACATCTGTGGTCTATTCGGATAACAAACAGCTTACCCACAGACACCTCGTTGATTTAGTTGGTAGTTCCTGATAAGAATGTGTGTATGTCCTGTTCTTGATTGTCCTTACCGCCGTCTTTCATTACCTTCTAGCAAGTAACAACAAATTGCATTTAGTATAAACATTTTAGTAGAAACTTATATGATGCACTTTCTTCTAAATAATACCTTCCTCCTACGTATGAATGTGTTATTGCACGTTGGCTACATCACACATAAGGAAGCTTGACATGATTCAGAAGTGGTAACACCAGGCCCTGAGGGGAAAGAGTAGGGACACTACCTCCTCTACCCTAGTTAACCTCTGATGAAGCATCAGGCCCTGAGGGGAAAGAGTAGGGACACTACCTCCTCTACCCTAGTTAAACCTCTGATGAAGCATCAGGCCCTGAGGGGAAAGAGTAGGGACACTACCTCCTCTACCTTAGTTAACCTCTGATGAAGCATCAGGCCCTGAGGGGAAAGAGTAGGGACACTACCTCCTCTACCTTAGTTAAACCTCTGATGAAGCATCAGGCCCTGAGGGGAAAGAGTAGGGACACTACCTCCTCTACCTTAGTTAACCTCTGATGAAGCATCAGGCCCTGAGGGGAAAGAGTAGGGACACCACCTCCTCTACCCTAGTTAACCTCTGATGAAGCATCAGGCCCTGAGGGGAAAGAGTAGGGACACCATCTCCTGCACCCTAGTTAACCTCTGATGAAGCACCAGGTCCTGAGGGGAAAGAGTAGGGACACCACCTCCTGCACCCTAGTTAACCTCTGATGAAGCACCAGGTCCTGAGGGGAAAGAGTAGGGACACCACCTCCTGCACCCTAGTTAACCTCTGATGAAGCATCAGGCCCTGAGGGGAAAGAGTAGGGACACCACCTCCTGCACCCTAGTTAACCTCTGATGAAGCATCAGGCCCTGAGGGGAAAGAGTAGGGACACCACCTCCTGCACCCTAGTTAACCTCTGACAATGAACAATCAGCTTTATAGTCAGTCCTTGGAAACAATTTGTAGATCTCTGAACCAACCGTGAATAGGACAAACAATGACCACTTAGTAATTCTGGGTTTCCCAAAACACAATAAATGGATTAATTCCTGTACATACAGTATCATGTTGTCACAGATCTTCTTAGAGTCATGCACTGATAATGATTGACATAGTTTCAGATCTAACGCCATTCGTCCAGCCATTCCAAAGCGATATACTTTGCATAGTTTCTCTGTCCCAGCCAGACCTTGAAGCCAAAGGCAGGATTATGGGTAATCTAGAGACTAAATGTGTGTCCCAAATGCCACACCTTCTCCTATGAGCCCTGGTCAAAAGTAGTGAACTTTATAGTGAATAGGGTCCTATTTTGGAAGAACCCTAAAGACTGAAGGCAGAATTCCAAGAGGCTCAACCTAAATGTCCTCCATAGGTCCAACATACTCCTGTTTGGGTACCGTACAGCATAGTTCCCACTGCAGCTTATAGCAGACCTGGGTTTACATACTATTTGAAAAATTTCAAATCTATTAAATACTTTGAGAGTTTGCCTGGAGTGCCAGGCGCACTTTTGGGACCGGGCCAATTGGTTCCATTGCAGCAGGCAATCTCAATCAAGTACAGATGAAGTATTTGAAATGATTTCAAATAGTATTTGGACCCAGGTCTGGTTTATAGATAGTGCTGACCGGATGTGGCGTGGGCCTAATCCTATGAATGTCCACATAGTGAAAGAGTAGAGTACAGTAACCGCTTGATGAGATTAAGAGTTTAAGTATCTTATTCTAGCTAGCTAGCAGAACTAACAGCTCCGGTCAGAAATCCATGCTTTTGGTTTAATTTCCCTGGCACTGGTTTCCACATGCTAACGTTTTAGCAGTTGTGGCACAAATCCCATTTCAAGTCATATTAGCATTTTTTTTTTCACGCATCATTTTCAAATCATCTATAAGTGACTGTTGAGTTTCACAATCAATTTTAGATCTTTTTGGAGGATTTGGATAAAAATGCTAATATCGGTACCAGCCAGGATTTGATTGGATGTTTGCCACAACTGCTAAAACCATAAGCATGTAGATACAGTGCCAGGTAAACTAAACCAAAACATGGATTGCTGTCATAAGGAAAACATGTCATTTTTTGTAATTTGGGTTAAGTACGTGTATGTTTGACTCTTCTTCTAAAGAGGATTTGGCAGTTGATTGACAGTTGGGACTAGTTGTACTATAGTGCAGCCTCCTACTGTGAGGACATTTTGGTCCAAGGCCTACTGGTCTGGTTCTGCACGCTAAGGATTAGCGGTGCTTGGCTTTGTAACACTCTAGTGTCTACATGTGATGCTTTGTAACACTTGGGTGTCTGGAGAGTGAGAGGCAGACGCATGGTACAGCAGTAAGGAGGGAAAGGGCGTTAGGCTCACTTGTGCACGCAAACATACATAATACTTATGTTACATAGCTATTTGGGCACTTTATACAATTTTGATTAGGCGTATATATATCTAACTGGTGTGTGTGTGTGTGTGTATTTACGTCATTTAGCAGACGCTCTTATCCAGAGCGACTTACAAATTGGTGCATTCACCATATGATATCCAGTGTATATATACAAAAGTATGTGGACACCCCTTCAAATTAGTGGATTCGGCTATTTCAGCCACACACGTTGCAGCCACACCCGTTGCTGACAGGTGGATAAAATCGAGCACACCGCCATGCAATCTCCATAGACAAACATTGGCATTAGAATGGCCTCACTGAAGAGCTCAGTGACTTTAGACGTGGCACCGTCAAAAGATGCCACCTTTTTCGTCAAATTTCTGCCCTGCTAGAACTTCCCCGGTTAGCTCTAAGTGCTGTTTTTGTGAAGTGGAAACGTCTAGGAGCAACAATGGCTCAGCCGCTAAGTGGTAGGCCACACAAGCTCACAGAATTGCTGTAGCACGTAATACGTAAAAATGGATCCTTGGTTGAAGCACTCACAACCGAGTTCCAAACTGCCTCTGGAAGTAAAAGTCAGCACAAGAACTGTTCGTCAGGAGCTTCATGAAATGGGTTTCCATGGCCGAGCAGCCGCACACCATGATCACCATGCGCAATGCCAAGTGTCGACTGGAGTGGTGTAAAGCTCGCCGCCATTGGGCTCTGGAGCTCTGGAGCAGTGGAAATGCGTTCTCTGGAGTGATGAATCACGCTTCACTATCTGGCAGTCCGACAGACGAATCTGTGTTTGGTGGATGCCAGGAAAACGCTACCTGCCCGAATGAATAGTGCCAACTGTAAAGTTTGGTGGAGGAGGAATAATGGTCTGGGGCTGTTTTTCATGGTTCGGGCCCCTTAGTTCCAGTGAAGGGAAATCTTAACGCTACGGCATACATTGATATTCTACATGATTCTGTGCTTCCAACTTGTGGCAACTGTTTCAGCATGACAATGCCCCTGTGCACAAAGCGAGGTCCATACAGAAATGTATTGTTGAGATTGGTGTGGAAGCACTTGACTGGCCTGCACAGAGCCCTGCCCTCAACCCCATCGAACACCTTTGGGATAAATTGGAACGCCGACTGCCAGGCCTAATCGTCCAACATCAGTGCCCGACCTCACTAATGATCTTCCAGCTGAACGGAAGCAAATCCCCTCAGCAATGTTCCAACATCAAGTGGAAAGCTTTCCCAGAAGAGTAGAGGCTGTTATGGCAGCAAAGGGGGAGATCAACTCCATATTAACACCCATGATTTTGGAATGAGATGTTAGACGAGAAGGTGTCCACATACTTTTGGTCATGTAGTGTAAATTCCAGTTAGACAACGTGCTACCAGTCAGAACAAGATATTTTGGTCATGTGGTGTATATTCCAGTCAGAACAATATATTTTGGTCATGTGGTGTATATCCTTATTACGTTATTAGATCTTCTGCAGTTAATTTTCAAGATCACATATGCCTAAAAACCGCTCCTGTTTTATTACACACCCCATGACTAATGTGATGGATTTCTTCCTTTTTAGTTACAGTTGAAGTCAGAAGTTTACATACACTTAGGTTGGAGTCATTAAAACTCGTTTTTCAACCACTCCAGAAATTTCTTCTTAACAAACTGTAGTTTTGGCAAGTCGGTTAGGACATCTACTTTGTGCATGACACAAGTCATTTGTCCAACAATTGTTTACAGACATTATTTCACTTATAATTCACTGTATCACAATTCCAGTGTGTCAGAAGTTTACATACACTAAGTTGACTGTGCCTTTTAAACAGCTTCAAAAATTCCAGAAAATGATGTCATGGCTTTAGAAGCTTCTGATAGGCTAATTGACATCATTTGAGTCAATTGGAGGTGTACCTGTGGATGTATTTCAAGGCCTACCTTCAAACTCAGTGCCCATTTGCTTGAATGGTAGACCTCCACAAGTCTGATTCATCCTTGGGAGCAATTTCCAAACGCCTGAAGGTACCACATTCATCTGTACAAACAATAGTACGCAAGTATAAACACCATGGGATCACGCAGCCGTCATAACGCTCAGGAAGGAGACGTGTTCTGTCTCCTAGAGATGAACATACTTTGGTGCGAAAAAGTGCAAATCAATCCCAGAACAACAGCAAAGGACCTTGTGAAGATGCTGGAGTAAAAGGGTACAAAAATATCTATGTCCACAGTTAGACGAGTCCTATATCGACATAACCTGAATGGCTGCTCAGCAAGGAAGAAGCCACTGCTCCAAAACTAGCCATAAAAAAATCCAGACTACGGTTTGCAACTGCACAAAGATCGTACTTTTTGGAGAAATGTCCTCTGGTCTGATGAAACAAAATTAGAACTGTTTGGCCATTATGACCATTGTTATGTTTGGAGGATAAAGGGGGAGGCTTGCAAGCCGAAGAACACCATCCCAACCGTGAAGTGCTGGAATGGCAACATCCTGTTGTGGGAGTGCTTTGCTGCAGGAGGGACTGGTGCACTTAGATGGTATCACAAAATAGATGGTATCATGAGGAAGGAAAATTATGTGGATAAATTGAAGCAACATTTCAAGACATCAGTCAGGAAGTTAAAGCTTGGTCGGAAATGGGTCTTCCAAGTGGATAATGACCCCAAGCATACTTCCAAAGTTGTGGCCAAAATGGCTTAAGGACAACAAAGTCAAGGTATTGGAGTGGCCATCACAAAGCCCTGACCTCAATCGTATAGAATATTTGTGGGCAGAACTGAAAAAGTGTGTGCGAGCAAGGAGGCCTACAAACCTGACCCAGTTACACCAGCTCTGTCAGGAGGAACGGGCCAAAATTCACCCAACTTATTGTGGGAAGCTTGTGGAAGGCTACCCGAAACATTTGACCCAAGTTAAACAATTTAAAGGCAATGCTACCAAATACTAATTGAGTGTATGGAAACTTCTGACCCACTGGGAATGTGACGAAAGAAATAAAAGCTGAAATAAATCTCTACTATTTTTCAGACATTTCACATTCTTAAAATAAAGTGGTGATCCTAACTGACCTAAGACAGGGAATTTTTACTTGGATTAAATGTCAGGAATTGTGAAAAAACAGAGTTTTAAATGTATTTGGCTAAGGTGTATGTAAACTTCCGACTTCAACTGTATGTATGTGATGCATATCAGTCTGTCAACAATAAACAGAATGCAAATATTCTGATTATCTCACTTTTCTTTTCTTCTCAGTTTTCCTTCAATGACCTGAGTGGGTCCGTGTCACTGGCCTGGGTTGGAGACGCCACCGGGGTGAGTTTTACCATGTCCTGTCCTAATTATGTGCTGATTTTAAATGATCATTATGTCAAACCAGGGTCTCAAACTCATTGATGGAATACAGGTGTTCTTTACTTAAGCAGTATGGCCCGAGGGGTGTGTGGATGGATATATATATATATATATATATATATACAGCTCTTAGCCGTGGTATATTGACCATAGACCACCATCCCCCGAGTTACATTGTTGCTATTATAAACTGGTTACCAACGTAATTAGAATAGTAGAAATACATGTTTTGTCATACCCTTGGAATACGGTCTCGCATACTACGGCTTTCAGCCAATCAGCATTCAGGGCTCGAACCACACCGTTTTTATACTAGTCCTTAAGCTGGACTTGTTCTCGACAGGTCATCCTGGCTCTGACAACATTCCAGGTGCCGTTCTTCATGTTGAGATTCGGTCAGTCTAAACTCTATCGAAGGTAAGGGTTCTTCATGTTGTGATTCACCACCAGTTATGTCGGAAAAATGTCCGTGTAAGAATACAGCTATTATTTGAGCTGACAACTGGTTAAATATTAAAAGTGTGTGTATTTGAACAAGAAAGTGTCCTATTTGACTGCCTCCTCAGTGAGAACTATGGGAAGTCGTTCCAGGACGTCACAAACCTCATCAACAACACTTTCATCCGGACAGAGTTCGGCATCGCCATCGGACCGGAGAACTCTGGGAAGGTAAGACACGTATCGTGTGTTTTAAAACCTGTGAACTAGCTTACGTGTTCATGGCATGTCCTATAAGAAACGTTTTTCTGAAAATAATGGCAACACTTTTACTGAAAAGCTTAGTTACTTTTCTAAGCTTATAATATGGGATGTCTCCATATGTAGCAAAAGGCTGTTCAATTTTCCTAATAGTTCTAGGAGTTAATTTGGTTTGCTTGTCCTGCTCCTCCCAGGTGATCCTGACAGGTGATGTGTCTGGCAGCCTGGGATCTCGTATCTTTATCTCCAGAGACTTTGGGAACAGCTTTGAGCAGCAGGATCTTCCCTTCAACCCCCTGATGCAGATCACATACAACCCCAGAGACGCCAACGTTCTCCTGGTCATCAGCAACACTGTGAGTGGGGGGGTCAGGGTGTGTGTGTGTGTGTGTGTGTGTGTGTGCGCTTGCTTGCTTGCTTGCTTGTGTATGGAAGCTGAGGAGTAATAGAAAATATTCTTACTTCTCCTAATACCCAGACCCATCAGCACACACAAGTTATCAGTACTTTTACACACCTGTCGTCTGGCCAGCCTCACTTGATGTAGCGCTCAGGATTGACAAGAGCCATTCAGAACTTCTTTATCTAAGGCCCTATTCCCACTACAAGAGATAAAGGAGAGTCTGAGGAGTGGCCAATTCATATTACATCCTTGCCTTACCCTTTTGTTGTGTCTGGAAACGGGACATTCTTGGGTCGCAGCTCAAATTTACCGTAATATATCACAGTAGCCACTAGCCAGTAAGCATAAACTATTTAACAATCCAAGCCCGTGGGCCCCACCGCCTTGCTCTGGGGGCCCCCAACCCCCCCCCCCCCAAAATATATAATAATAATATATATTATTAATATATCATCTCAATTTAATCCATGTGGAATAAGACAAGGGGTATGAATACTTTCTGAAGGCTCTATAGCTATCTAGCAGGAGTTAGCTGTGTATTGTCAGCAAATTGTTATAAGAATTAAAAAAATATATTGTCAGCTAATTTAATGTGTGCGGACAAGAAAATAAACCCTTTAATTGTCTGCACATACTTGTGAATTGTTGCATTATTCAAGAGTGTAATATGGTTTGGTTACATTATTCAGTAGTGTAATATGGTTCAGAGGTAACCTGGCTCTGGCAGCCAAAACGGCTAAATACTCCATCTAAACGTGAATCGATTCTCAATTGTGATACGATTCTGGAAACATAAAGCCCTTTACTTTCATATCACATCAAAATAATTAGAAAAATGCAAAATATCCACTGTTTTAACCTGCTTTATCACAGTTGCAGAAGACAGTATTTTTTTCAGTGACATCACATTTCTGCCGGCCTTCTTCCATTCCACACAGGTGTTCGGAGCTTCCGTCTGTCTTCAATTTAATCCGTTTGAGGTCCTGAGCGCTCTGGAGCAGGTTTTCATAAATAATCTCTCTATACTTTGCTCTGTTCATCTTTGCCTCGATCCTGACAAGTCTCCCAGTCCCTGCTGCTGAGAAATATCCCCACAGCATGAGTCTGCCACCACCATGCTTCACCATAGGGAGGTTGCCAGGTTTCCTCCAGACGTGATGCTTGGCATTCAGGCCAAAGAGTTCAATCTTGGTTTCATCAGATCAGAGAATCTTGTTTCTCATGGTCTGAGAGTCCTTTAGATGCCTTCTGGCAAACTCTAAGCAGGCTGTCATGTGCCTTTTACTGAGGAGTGGCTTCCATCTGGCCACTCTACCATAAAGGCCTGATTGGTGGAGTGCTGCAGAAATGGTTGTCCTTCTGGAAGATTCTCCCATCTCCACAGAGGAACTCTGGAGCTCTGTCAGAGTGACCATTGGGTTCTTGGTCACCTCTCTGATCAAGGCCCTATTTAAAAAAATATATATATATATAATAACAATCAAAAAATGTAACCTTTATTTAACTAGGCAAGTCAGTTAAGAACAAATTCTTATTTACAATGATGGCCTACCCCGGCCAAACTCGGACAACAATGGGCCAATCGTGCGCCTCCCTATGGGACTCCCAATCACGGCTGGATGTAATGCAGCCTGGATTTGAACCAGGGACTGTAGTGATGCCTCTTGCACTGAGATGCAGTGCCTTAGAACGCTGCGCCACTCGGGAGCCCCTTCTCCCCCGATTGTTCAGTTTGACCAGACGGCCAGCTCTAGGAAGAGCCTTGGTGGTTCCAAACTTCTTCCATTTAAGAATGATGGAGGTCACTGTATTCTTGGGGACCTTCAATGCTGCAGAAATGTTTTGGTATCCTTCCCCAGATCTGTGCCTCGACACAATCCTGTCTTGGAGCTCTACAGACAATTCATTCAACCTTGTGGCTTGGTTTTTGCTCTAACATGCACTGTTAACTGTGTGACCTTATATAGATATATATATAGATATATATATATATATATAATGGCAATATAGGCATTTTAAATACCCTTGTTAACCATTTAACCCTTTTTTACAGAATGAACTCTGGCTGTCTGAGGACTTTGGAGAGAACTGGAGGAAGATCCACGACATGGTGTGTCTGGCCAAATGGTAAGAGAAGAGACACCTTAGGCAAATATTATTATGAATAGAGTTCGCAGAAGAACCCATCCTTACATGGCTGCCACAGGGTAAGAGTTATATTTATATATATATATGATCTATTAGCAGCCAGTTATACCATTGTTCAACGGTCTGTTTTGATTTCCTATAATGACCACTATTGTTATGTAGACTGTAGTGAATGTTCATTCCCTCTCTAACTGCAGCTCAGAGTCCCTGAGGTTGATTTGGTGGAATTCTATTTGCTTGACCTCTTCTCCCTCTGGCAGCTAGCCGATTTTAGATTTAGTTCAAGGGTCAAAGTAAGGTGTTACGGTCCGGTACGGCGTCCCAGGAAAAGAGATAGTGGGGTACGCTACACAGGTGAAACATGAGCTGATCACAATAACTACAACACAATGTCAAGAAAACTGTTGGCTTTTACACAATTATTTATCATTACTCTATATCGTTACTCTATATCGTTACTGCATCTCAGAGGCATGAAAAATGAGCGAATGGACTTGAAAATGTGTGGTATAGCCTACGCTCCAAAATGTGACGTGTTTAGATGAGAACACTGACATTTTGTCAAGGCAGAGATGAGTGGCCGACACCGAGACACGTGGACCGGTTGTGTTTATGCCACAATAAAAGGTAATACAGTTTAAACGTTAAATGACAAATCTTCACGACTAGGCCCAGTCTACAGACTAGGCCCAGTCCACAGACTAGGCCAAAAGAGAGCTCATACACACACAGAATTGTCCCGTACCAGAAAGAAATTACATCTACTTTTACCTCTGAGTATGTTGAATAAACATCCAATACTTCCCCCACTGTTGTCAGGGCACTATGCAAACAGTAAAAGCAGGCAGGAAACTGGAATTGCAGTTATTTTAGTTTAATGTTTGACTAGGTGTTCTCTGGGCCAAGCCCTTTGTTAGTTAGTGTTTGACTAGGTGTTCTCTGAGACAAGTCAGTACTGGCTGTGATGAAAGAGCGTCGGTACTAGCTGTTGTGATGAAAGAGCGTCGGTACTAGCTGTTGTGATGAAAGAGCGTCGGTACTAGCTGTTGTGATGAAAGAGCGTCGGTACTAGCTGTTGTGATGAAAGAGCGTCGGTACTAGCTGTGATGAAAGAGCGTTGGTACTAGCTATGAGTGTTTGTTTACCTTCGCTGGTTCACTTTATAATGCTGCAGCACCAATAGTGTTGTGTGTACACACACACACACACACGGAGGCAGGCAGACACACATACACATACAACGACATCACGCCACCCAGCCTCTCTTCCCAGTCCCTTGAAACCTAACCTTGATAGGAATATAGGTCAAGCTCAACTAACTAGGACATGGCGAGATTCTGAAGCTCGACACAATGGAACCGTTGGAGCAAAGTACCTATTTGCGAAGGGCACGGCTCTAACAGTCTGCGGGACGGGACGTGTGGTAAACTAACCATGGGCATGTGGCACCAATTAGCGCTAAGATGATGAAACGCGTCACTGAGGTCTTTTTTAGTGCAGCAGGAGCTGTGTATTTTCAACTGTTGCCAGTGTGTCCCAAAGTATATCCTCAACAAGGTCATATTTCATTCCACTATAGTTTGAAAACAGTGACCATAGTGCTGTACTTACAACAAAACATGTTTGGCTATTTTGTAAATGTTTCCAAAGCCTAGATTCTGTACAGTAATGTGTGGGTGACGGCTTGTAAATGTTAATAAAGGCTATATTCTGTACAGTAATGTGAGGTGATTGCTTGTAAATGTTTATAAAGGCTATATTATGTACAGTAATGTGTGGGTGACAGCTTGTAAATGTTTATAAAGGCTATATTCTGTACAGTAATTGTGTAGGTGACAGCTTGTAAATGTTTATAAAGGCTATATTCTGTACAGTAATGTGTGGGTGACCGCTTGTCTTCTCTGTTTCCAGGGGGATGGACAGTAACATATTCTTTACCACCAACCTCAATGGATCCTGCAGTGAGTGACACTAATATCCATTCAAATAGCTAATAAACTTGAAAATGATGTCATAGTCTCTCATGACAGACTGACATAAATAGTTGACATGGATGCCGAGGTAAATGACTTGATACAGTTTCTAACTGTAAGAATAGATAAAAGTAAACATCTTTCTCTATCAATCTATCTCTCTCTCTCTCTCTCTCTCAATCCCTCTCTCTGTTTCCATCTCTCTCTCTCTCTCTCTCTCTCAATCCCTCTCTCTGTTTCCATCTCTCTCTCTCTCTCTCTCTCTCTCTCTCTCTCTCTCTCTCTCTCTCTCTCAATCCCTCTGTTTCCATCTCTCTCTCTCAATACCTCTATCTCTGTTTCCATCAATCTTTCTCTCTCTCTCTCTTTCGATCAATCACTTTCTCTTTCCATCAATCCCTCTCTCTTTCGTTGTCTCTCTCTCTCTCTCTTTATCCCTCTCTCTCTCTCAGATGAAAGGGGGATGCTGGACTTGAGAAAGACGGCTGACTACGGGAAGACCATCAAGACTGTTGCCATTAAAATCTTCTCCTTCGGCCTGGGCGGAAAGTTCCTGTTTGCTTCTGTTATGACTGGAACTGTAAGTATGAGTGTGTGTGGTGTACTTGTTTATTTGTGTGTGCGTGTGTTAGTTTGCACATGTTTTGTATGTGAGCATGTTCTTTAAGCCTAAGGCCTAGCTGATACCATCTCACTTTCTTTCTCATTCCCTCGCACTCTATCTTTGCATCTCTCTGTCTGTCTCTCTGTCTCTCTGTCTGTCTGTCTCTCTGTCTGTCTGTCTCTCTCACTCACTCACTCACTCACTCACTCTCACTCACCCAGGGCACTCTGAGGATGATCCATGTGTCGACTAACCAGGGGGAGGAGTGGAACATGGCTCAGCTGCCTCCGGTTGGCCACGAGGAGTTCTATTCTATCCTGTCAGCCAATGACGACATGGTGTTCATGCACGTGGATGAACCAGGAGGTCAGTCAATAGCCTATATTGTGTTCTTTTTTCCCCCCACAGAATGTCACTCTAGTTAACCATGTTGGAGAGGACCCTCACGGGACCAATGTTCTCTCCTCCTTTCATGTCCTCTTGACCTCCTCTTCTCTTCTCCTTCTCTATTCTGGTCTTCCTCTACTTGTTTTAAGAAGGTCATAGCAAGGATCATTTAGCTATTTGAGTTTGAATTTTAAGACCCCTTGAAGTCTATAAAAAAATATACATATATACAGTACCAGTCAAAAGTTTGGACACACCTACTCATTTCAAGTTTTTATTTTTTATTTTATTTTTTAAATATTTTTTTGCTATTTTCTCATCCCAAACAATCTCAATTGGGTTGAGGTCAGGTGATTGTGGAGGCCAGGTCATCTGATGCAGCACTCCATCACTCTCCTTTTTGGTCAAATAGCTCTTACACAGCCTGGAGGTGTGTTGGGTCATTGTCCTGTTGAAAAACAGATGATAGTCCCACTAAGTGCAAACCAGATGGGATGGTGTATCGCTGCAGAATGCTGTGGTAGCCATGCTGGTTAAGTGTTCCTTGAATTCTAAATAAATTACAGATAGTGTCACCAGCAAAGCACCCCCACACCATCAAACCTACTCCTCCATGCTTCACGGTGGGATCCACACATGCGGAGATCATCCATTCACCTACTCTGCGTCTCACAAAGACACGGCAGTTGGAACCAAAAATCTGGACTCATCAGACCAAAGGACAAATTTCCACTGGTCTAATGTACATTGCTTGTGTTTCTATAAAATATATTTTGATTTGTTGAACTTTTTTTTGTTACTGCATGATTCCATATGTGTTATTTCATAGTTGATGTCTTCACTATTATTCTACAATGTAGAAAATAGTAAAAATAAAGAAAAACCCTTGCAATTTCTGAGGCTGGTAACTAATGAATTTATCCTCTGCAGCAGAGGTAACTCTGGGTCTTCCTTTCCTGTGGCGGTTCTCATGAGAGCCAGTTTCATCATAGCGCTTGATGGTTTTTGCAACTGCACTTGAAGAAACTTTCAAAGTTCAAGACATTTTCCACATTGACTGACCTTCATGTCTTAAAGTTTCTCTTTGCTTATTTGAGCTGTTCTTGCCATAATATGGACTTGGTTTTTTACCAAATAGGGCTATCTTTTGTATACCCCCCTACCTTGTCAAACACAACTGATTGGCTCAAACGTATTAAGAAGGAAAGAAATTCCACAAAAGAACTTTTAACAAGGCACACCTGTTAATTGAAATGCATTCCAGGTGAATACTTCATGAAGCTGGTTGAGAGAATGCCAAGAGTGTGCAAAGCTGTCATCAAGGCAAAGGGTGGCTACTTTGAAGAATCTCAAATATAAAATATATATTGATTTAACACTTTTTTTAATTACTACGTGATTCTATATGTGTTAATTCATAGTTGTGATGTCTTCACTCTTATTCTACAATGTGGAAAATATTACAAATGAAGGAAAACCCTTTAATGAGTAGGTGTGTTCAAACTTTTGACTGGTATTGTGTATATTTATTCATAAACAAAATGTTGGAGGACCTTATTGCTATTAGCCCATACAAATGCATTGAATAACAGATTCACTACATGGAACAACTTTCTCTTAAAAAGTTCTCCTTTAGTTTCTAAATGTATCATAACTTGGTTCCATTGTCTCCAGACACTTGTCATGTCTCCTCTCTTCTTCACTTTTCTCCATTGTTTATCTATTCTAATACAGTCGTCGCAGTGACAGAATACAGTGACCTAATCCTTTATGTCCCTGGACACTGGCTTTGGCACCATCTATGTGTCATATGACAGAGGCACTGTTTAAGTCTTGTTCCGTTCCTCTCCTCCCCTGTTCCTCTCCTCCTCCCCTCCTCTCATACTCTCCTCCTCTCATACTCTCCTCCCCTGTTCCTCGCCTCCTCCCCTCCTCTCATACGTTCCTCCCCTCCTCTCCTCACCTGTTCCTCTCCTACTCCCCTCCTATCATACTCTCCTCCCCTGTTCCTCTCCTCCTCCCCTCCTGTCATACTCTCCTCCCCTGTTCCTCCCCTTCTCTTCTCCCCCGGTCCTTCTCCTCCCCTCCACTCATACTCTCCTCCCCTGTTCCTCTCCTCCCCTGTTCCTCTCCTCCCCTCCTCTCATACTCTCCTCCCCTGTTCCTCTCCTCCCCTCCTCTCATACTCTCCTCCCCTCCTCTCATACTCTCCTCCCCTGTTCCTCTCCTCCCCTCCTATCATACTCTCCTCCCCTGTTCCTCTCCTCCCCTCCTGTCATACTCTCCTCCCCTGTTCCTCCCCTCCTCTCCTCCCCTCCTCCTCTCCTCCCCTCCTCCTCTCATACGTTCCTCCCCCCCTCTCCTCCCCTGTTCCTGTCCTCTTCCCTTGATCCTCCCCTCCTCTTATACTCTCCTTCCCTTTTCTCCATTTCTTATCTACAGTACCCAAATACAGTTCTTCTCCTATATGTCCCCAGACACAGGCTATGGCAGCATCTACGTGTCAGACGACAGGGGTACAGTGTACTCTAAGTCTCTGGATCGTCACCTCTACACCACCACAGGGGGAGACACTGACTTCACCAACGTTACCTCTCTACGAGGGGTCTTCATCACCAGTATACTGGCAGAGGGTAGGGACTACACACACACACACACCTGCTTTAAATCCCCCAACAGTTAGAGCAGGCCTGAGATGGTAAAGAAAGGGAGTTCCAAAGGCATGGTGTGTGGCAGGAAAAAGGCCACGTGTCCCAGACCCCTGTTTGTCAGACTACGGTGTGTTTCTCCATAACAGTTATGAGGCCTAGGATGAATGACTTTCATTAGCTGTTCAGTGTGAATTCAGCTTCGTGTCTACAGCAGAGCCACAGATGGAGAAACGCTGGATTATATCTATATGTCTCTCAGAATAACCTCTGTCTCGTCGTTGGATTGTTTCTTCCAGACGGCTCGGTGCAGTCCGTGGTGTCCTTCGACCAAGGAGGGGAATGGGTACCGCTGCAGAAGCCTGCCAACACCAAGTGTGACTCCACAGCCAAAGACCCCGACAAGTGCAGTCTCCACATCCACGCAGCCTACAGCACGGCTATGAAGATGAACGTCCCCATGCTGCCTCTCAGTGAACCAAACGCTGTAGGACTCATCATGGCTCACGGTAAATCACACACGCAGGCATGCAAGCATACACACACACACGCATGCACGCATACACACACACACACACACACACACACACACACACACACACACACACACACACACACACACACACACACACACACACACACACATGCACGCACACACACACACACATATCTCATCATCATTAACCTGTCCATGACTGTTTTCAATTTGACTAAGCAAAAAGGCCAGGCCGTTGGGTTGTGCCGGAGTCTGGTCCAGCGTTAACACTTGTGGTTCAAGTCTAGCCTCAGCCACTGATCTGTGGCCTTCTCCCGTAATCTCAAAGACATACAGTGCCTTCGGAAAGTATTCAGACCCTTTGACTTTTTCCACATTTTGTTACGTTACAGCCGTATTCTAAAATTGATTAAATAAATACAAATCCTCAGCAATCAACACACAATACCCCATAATGACATTGCAATACCCCATAATGACATTGCAATACCCCATAATGACATTGCAATACCCCATAATGACATTGCAATACCCCATAATGACATTGCAATACCCCATAATGACATCACAATACCCCATAATGACATCGCAATACCCCATAATGACATCGCAATACCCCATAATGACATTGCAATACCCCATAATGACATTGCAATACCCCATAATGACATTGCAATACCCCATAATGACATTGCAATACCCCATAATGACATTGCAATACCCCATAATGACATCGCAATACCCCATAATGACAAAGGGAAAACAGGTTTTTAGACATATTTGCAAATTTATTACAAATAAAAAACAGATACCTTAATTAATTTGCTATGAGACTTGAAATTGAGCTCAGGTGCATCCTGTTTCCATTGATCATCCTTGAGATGTTTCTACAACTTGATTGGAGTCCACCTGTTTTCAATTCAATTGATTGGACATGATCTGGAAAGGCACACACCTGTCTATATAAGGTCCAAGGTTAACAGTGCATGTCAGAGCAAAAACCAGGCCATGAGGTCGAAGGAATTGTCCGTAGAGTTCCGAGACAGGATTGTGTCGATGCACAGATCTGGGGAAGGGTACCAAAAAATGTCTGCAGCATTGAATGTCCCCAAGAACACAGTGGCCTCCATCATTCTTAAATGGAAGACATTTGGAACCACCAAGACTCTTCCTAGAGCTGGCTGCCCGGCCAAACTGAGCAATCGGGGGAGGAGGGCCTTGGTCAGGGAGGTGACCAAGAACCCAATGGTCACTCTAACAGAGCTTTAGAGATTCTCTGTGAAGATGGGAGAACCTTCGAAGAAGAATAACCATGTCTGCAGCACTCCACCAATCAGGCCTTTATGGTAGAGTGGCCAAACGGAAGCCACTCCTCAGTAAAAGGCACATGACAGCCTGCTTGGAGTTTGCCAAAAGGCACCAAAAGGATTCTCAGACCATGAGAAACAAGATTCTCTGGTCTGATGAGACCAAGATTGAACTCTTTGGCCTGAATGCCAAGTGTCACGTCTGGAGGAAACCTGGCACCATCCCTACGGTGAAGCATGGTGGTGGCATCATCATGCTGCGGGGATGTTTTTCAGCGGCAGGGACTGGGAGACTAGTCAGCATCGAGGCAAAGATGACCTGAGCAAAGTACAGAGAGATCCTTGATGAGATCCTCCAGATGTCTCAGGACCTCAGACTGAGGCGAAGGTTCACCTTCCAACAGGACAACGACCCTAAGCACACAGCCAAGACAACTTAGGAGTGGCTTCGGGACAAGTCTCTGAATGTTCTTGAGTGGCCCAGCCAGAGCCCGGACTTGAACCCAATCGACCATCTCTGGAGATACCTGAAAAATAGCTGTGCAGCAACGCTCCCCATTCAACCTGACGGAGCTTGAGAGGATCTGCAGAGAAGAATGGGAGAAACTCCCCAAATACAGGTGTGCAAAGCTTGTAGCGCCATACCCAAGAAGACTCAATGTTGTAATCGCTGCCAAAGGTGCTTCAACAAAGAACTGAGTAAAGGGTCCGAATACTTATGCTAATGCAATATTTCAGTTTCTAAAAAACTGTTTTTGCTTTGTCATTATGGGGTATTGTGTGTAGAAATGATGGGGGGGGACAATTTTATCCATTTTAGAACTTAAACTAACAAAATGTGGAAAAAGTCAAGGGGTCTGAATACTTTCCGAAGGCACTGTATATTATTATTAATACATTTGTGTGACACCCCTGTAATAATATATGCCTTTTAGCAGACAGTTTTATCCAAAGCAACTTATTCATGCTGCATACATTTACTGGTGGTCCCGGGTATCGAACCAACTATCCTGGACCGTGCTCTACCAACTGAACTACAGAGCACCGTGCTCTACCAACTGAACTACAGAGCACCGTGCTCTACCAACTGAGCTACAGAGGACCATGTTCTACCAACTGAATTACAGAGGACCATGTTCTACTAACTGAGCTACAGAGGTCCATGTTCTACTACCTGAACTACAGAGGACCATGTTCTACTAACTGATCGACAGAGGACCATGTTCCCCTGTATCTCAGGGGTTTGTACTTCAGGAAGGTTACAGGCTGCGACCACCGCCAGGTAGCGCTCCACACAGATGCAGCTTTGAAACAAGGGTCGACCAGTGTACAATAGACACATACCAAATGCTGCAAGACTTGAGACGGCAGTTAATTTGATGTGTATGCTGACAACAAAGAAGACAAAATTCAGGCAGAAGAGGAACCTCTGACACGGCTGGGTTGAGAGTGAATAACTCTGAGGCCCCTCCCACTCCAGTCATGATCAGCCACAGGACGTAGCCATTGGTGGGGACACTCAGGATGAGATTGAGTGCGCAGGAAGCCGTGTTGATGGATGTGCCTTGTGCATGGAGGCCAGCTACTGAGGTTCTGTTTGTCTCTGAGATGTTAATGTCTTCACCTTCTAGATTGGTGTGTGGGCTTTAGTATGCTTTGACAATGACAAAAGAGTTTATACCTGTTGAAATGGTACGGTAAAGCATGTATCAATCAAAGGAATCAACATTTTGGGGTGAATTCCGTTTCTACTCAGTCAATTTAAGGAAATCACTCAATATCAGAAAATGATATGACACTTAATGTCTTATTCAACACATCTGATGAAATTATCAAAGTTCTGCAAAACTAGCATTTCCCCCATTTTTGTTTCATACATTAGATTAGAACTGGGTTTAAATACACGTGTTTGTTTGATAGTAATATAAATATTTGAGTATTTTAAATTAATTTGGACTGAATCACCTACCTCTGTTGGAACTATTTGAAAGTATTTTCAAATAATGTCCTATAAATAACCAACTTTTTCAAAATATGTCCATATACATCATTTTAAATGCAGCACAGTATGTAGAAATACTGTATATTTTTGTATTTTCAAATACATGCCAATACTTTCCAAGTGTAATTCCAAACATATCAAATATTCAACTAATTGTGTTAAAAAAATATATTCTTCCAATTATTTACTAACAAATGTCTTGGAAAGTAATTGAAATACCCTTTAATAGTATTTGAACCCGGGTCTGCATTAGACCCAGGTCTGCATTAGACACATTCTGAGATAAAAGGAACACACCTGAATGAACGGAGATCTCCTCCTGGTCTGGAAAGTGTAGAGCTGATGTTACATTGACAAGTTGAAGCTGATTGTGTGCTGCAAACACACACACACACACACACACACACACACACATATACACACACACACACACACATATACACACACCTGTGTCACTCCATCACCTTGATGGACCACACCTGGCTGGCATGCAAATGGTGACGTGCAAAATGTAATCAATATCGCACCACTAAGTGACTGTGATTATGATTGAAGAGGATATGCTGTGCAGTGTGTTATGGATAGGGCTTTTTTCCTGACAGGTCAAATGGTTCAGAAGGTATACCATCTGTTATCTAAACGGATTGGTACATCTATTTTTTTTTTTTTTTTTACTTCTTTTAAATTAATGATATACTGAATAGAAAATGGATTCTTGAAGAATATACAGTAACTTAATAAACAGTTAAACTATCAGATGACAGAGGCTACACCTGGCTGTCTATTTAATTTTGACCTTTAACCTCTCCCCTCTGACCCCCTTAACCCCTCAGGGAGTGTGGGCGATGCCATCTCTGTGATGAAACCTGACGTATTCGTGTCAGATGAGAGGCTACACCTTGCTGTCTATTTAATTTTGACCTTTAACCTCTCCCCTCTGACCCCCTTAACCCCTCAGGGAGTGTGGGCGATGCCATCTCTGTGATGAAGCCTGACGTATTCGTGTCAGATGATGGGGGTTACACCTGGCTGCAGGCCCTGGAGGGACCTCACCACTATGCCATCCTGGACTCTGGTGGACTGCTGGTGGCCGTGGAGCACTCTGCTCAGCCCATCAAAGACATCAAGTACGTCTGTGTGTCAAAAGAAGGGCTCTGGTCAAAAGTTGTGAACTGTATAGGGAATAGATCAGGGTGTCGTTTCAGACAGGCGACGCAGGAAGCCTGGATCCCAGTCTCGGACTATTCTGCTGTAAGACAAACTGGTACCCAGGCTAGAATGCAGAGGCAAAGAAAGAAAGAAACCACTTAAACGTACAATAAAACACGTCATGGCAATTGTGCTGATGTACAGTAATGTGTTCTTTCCTGTCAGGTTTTCCACAGACGAGGGCCAGTGCTGGCACGTTCACCAGTTCACTAGCGATCCAATCCACTTCACAGGGCTAGCGTCGGAGCCGGGGGCGAGGTCTATGAACGTCAGTGTCTGGGGCTACAGAGACTCTCTGCTCAGTCAGTACTGGGTATCAGTCACCATCGACTTCAGAGAGCTGCTCACTAGAGACTGTGAGTACTAGTAATACCATGGGATACAGCTACTGTAGGCTAATGATGTGATACAGACATGCATTATAACACTGAGTACCCAGTATCTAGACATGCATTATAACACTGAGTACCCAGTACCTAGACATGCTTTATAACACTGAGTACCTAGACATGCATTATAACACTGAGTACCTAGACATGCATTATAACACTGAGTACCTAGACATGCATTATAACACTGAGTACCTAGACATGCGTTATAACACTGAGTACCTAGACATGCGTTATAACACTGAGTACCTAGACATGCATTATAACACTGAGTACCTAGACATGAGTTATAACACTGAGTACCCAGTACCTAGACATGCTTTATAACACTGAGTACCTAGACATGCGTTATAACACTGAGTACCTAGACATGCGTTATAACACTGAGTACCTAGACATGAGTTATAACACTGAGTACCTAGACATGAGTTATAACACTGAGTACCTAGACATGCATTATAACACTGAGTACCCAGTATCTAGACATGCTTTATAACACTGAGTACCTAGACATGCATTATAACATTGAGTACCTAGACATGCATTATAACATTGAGTACCTAGACATGCGTTATAACACTGAGTACCTAGACATGTGTTATAACACTGAGTACCTAGACATGTGTTATAACACTGAGTACCCAGTACCTAGACATGCATTATAACACTGAGTACCTAGACATGCATTATAACACTGAGTACCTAGACATGCATTATAACACTGAGTACCCAGCACCTAGACATGCGTTATAACACTGAGTACCCAGTACCTAGACATGAGTTATAACACTGAGTACCTAGACATGAGTTATAACACTGAGTACCCATTACCAGGGAATAAAGCTGCTGTATTAGATGGCTAATGGGTCTCCAGCACATCACAGGTCTGTGTTAGCCCACTGAAATAAAGCCTCTTTCAAACTCATGTCTGTTTCTCAGGTGAGGACCAAGACTACGTGCAGTGGCTGGCGCACTCTGATGACATCAGCGACCCTAACGACGGCTGTATGTTGGGTTATAAGGAGAAGTTCCTGCGTCTGAGGAAGGCCTCTGTCTGCTTGAAAGGACGGGACTATGAGGTCAACAAGCAACCCACCCCTTGCCCCTGCACCCTGGATGACTTCCAATGGTGAGAAGTCTAGTCATCATGAATTTGTTCCAATATCCACACTAGTATACTACCTAAGATCAAGCCTTGTATTGGACATGCATTCTGGTATGCTGCATATGTTTCAGTCAGCTCCAGTACACTGTGGTAGTCACCCTAGCTCCAGTACACTGTGGTGGTTACCCTAGCTACAGTACACTGTGGTGGTCACCCTAGCTCCAGTACACTGTGGTGGTTACCCTAGCTACAGTACACGGTGGTGGTCACCCTAGCTACAGTACACGGTGGTGGTCACCCTAGCTACAGTACACTGTGGTGGTTACCCTAGCTACAGTACATTGTGGTGGTCACCCTAGCTCCAGTACACTGTGGTGGTTACCCTAGCTCCAGTACACTGTGGTGGTCACCCTAGCTACAGTACACTGTGGTGGTCACCCTAGCTACAGACAGTTTACCAGTGGCAGAAGAATAGTAATTGTTCTCAACGCCACTACCTGCTGTCCCTGTCTAACCTGCTCCACGCTGCCCTCCTGCAGTGACTTTGGGTACTATCGTAAAGAGAACAGCTCAGAGTGTGTGGAACAGCCGGACCTGAAGGGCCACGTTCTGGAGTTCTGTCTGCAAGGCAAGAAGGAGCTGCTACAGACCAGAGGGTAAGGCTTTAGTCATCTGTGTTTCAACCTGGATCTCCTGCGCTGTGTATCACAAGACTGTGTTAGCCCACTGTGCTAAAGTCTAGGAATTAGCTTGAGGAGCTAACACAAGTCTACAGGTCTCAGACAAGGTAACTTATCAGAGTGTGGATCACCGAACCACCTGATCGTGCTGCACAACCGTCAGTAGTCATGGTAGCACATGGGCTCCTATTTCTGGAAGTTTCTCTCTGTGTATACGGCATGACAACGATGGAAGAGTTTATTTTTTACATTTTTTTTATTTTTTTTATATATTTAAGCACAAGCATTTCGCTACACTCGCAATAACATCTGCTAACTATGTGTATGTGACCAATAAAATTTGATTTGATTAAGATACTTTCTTTGTAACCATGACTGACCACTAACCATGTCCTCTTGGTCCACAGCTATAGAAAGATCCCTGGGGATAAGTGTGAGGGAGGAACACAGCCAGAGAGAAAAGAGATAGACCTCAGTAAGAGGTGTGTCAATGACCTACTGGGACCTCAGGAACTACTGGTGAGTAGAGATGACTACGCCACTGGTCCTCACTGGTCTTCAGTGGTCCTCACTGGTCTTCAGTGGTCCTCACTGGTCTTCAGTGGTCCTCACTGGTCTTCAGTGGTCCTCACTGGTCTTCAGTGGTTCTCACTGGTCTTCAGTGGTCCTCACTGGTCTTCAGTGGTCCTCACTGGTCTTCAGTGGTTCTCACTGGTCTTCAGTGGTCCTCACTGGTCTTCAGTGGTCCTCACTGGTCTTCAGTGGTCCTCACTGGTCTTCAGTGGTCCACACTGGTCTTCAGTGGTCCTCACTGGTCTTCAGTGGTCCTCACTGGTCTTCAGTGGTTCTCACTGGTCTTCAGTGGTCCTCACTGGTCTTCAGTGGTCCTCACTGGTCTTCAGTGGTCCTCACTGGTCTTCAGTGGTTCTCACTGGTCTTCAGTGGTCCTCACTGGTCTTCAGTGGTTCTCACTGGTCTTCAGTGGTCCTCACTGGTCTTCAGTGGTCCTCACTGGTCTTCAGTGGTCCTCACTGGTCTTCAGTGGTCCTCACTGGTCTTCAGTGGTTCTCACTGGTCTTCAGTGGTTCTCACTGGTCTTCAGTGGTCCTCACTGGTCTTCAGTGGTCCTCACTGGTCTTCAGTGGTTCTCACTGGTCTTCAGTGGTCCTCACTGGTCTTCAGTGGTTCTCACTGGTCTTCAGTGGTTCTCACTGGTCTTCAGTGGTCCTCACTGGTCTTCAGTGGTTCTCACTGGTCTTCAGTGGTCCTCACTGGTCTTCAGTGGTCCTCACTGGTCTTCAGTGGTTCTCACTGGTCTTCAGTGGTCCTCACTGGTCTTCAGTGGTTCTCACTGGTCTTCAGTGGTTCTCACTGGTCTTCAGTGGTCCTCACTGGTCTTCAGTGGTTCTCACTGGTCTTCAGTGGTCCTCACTGGTCTTCAGTGGTTCTCACTGGTCTTCAGTGGTCCTCACTGGTCTTCAGTGGTTCTCACTGGTCTTCAGTGGTCCTCACTGGTCTTCAGTGGTCCTCACTGGTCTTCAGTGGTCCTCACTGGTCTTCAGTGGTCCTCACTGGTCTTCAGTGGTCCTCACTGGTCTTCAGTGGTTCTCACTGGTCTTCAGTGGTCCTCACTGGTCTTCAGTGGTCCTCACTGGTCTTCAGTGGTCCACACTGGTCTTCAGTGGTCCTCACTGGTCTTCAGTGGTCCTCACTGGTCTTCAGTGGTTCTCACTGGTCTTCAGTGGTTCTCACTGGTCTTCAGTGGTCCTCACTGGTCTTCAGTGGTTCTCACTGGTCTTCAGTGGTTCTCACTGGTCTTCAGTGGTTCTCACTGGTCTTCAGTGGTCCTCACTGGTCTTCAGTGGTCCTCACTGGTCTTCAGTGGTCCTCACTGGTCTTCAGTGGTCCACACTGGTCTTCAGTGGTCCTCACTGGTCTTCAGTGGTTCTCACTGGTCTTCAGTGGTCCTCACTGGTCTTCAGTGGTCCTCACTGGTCTTCAGTGGTCCTCACTGGTCTTCAGTGGTCCACACTGGTCTTCAGTGGTTCTCACTGGTCTTCAGTGGTCCTCACTGGTCTTCAGTGGTTCTCACTGGTCTTCAGTGGTCCACACTGGTTCTCAGTGGTCTTCAGTGGTCCACACTGGTTCTCACTGGTCTTCAGTGGTCCACACTGGTTCTCACTGGTCTTCAGTGGTCCTCACTGGTCTTCAGTGGTCCTCACTGGTCTTCAGTGGTCCTCACTGGTCTTCAGTGGTCCACACTGGTTCTCACTGGTCTTCAGTGGTTCTCACTGGTCTTCAGTGGTCCTCACTGGTCTTCAGTGGTCCACACTGGTCTTCAGTGGTCCACACTGGTCTTCAGTGGTCCACACTGGTTCTCAGTGGTCCACACTGGTTCTCACTGGTCTTCAGTGGTCCACACTGGTCTTCAGTGGTCCACACTGGTTCGCACTGGTTCTCACTGGTCTTCAGTGGTCCACACTGGTTCTCACTGGTCTTCAGTGGTCCACACTGGTTCTCACTGGTCTTCAGTGGTCCACACTGGTTCTCACTGGTCTTCAGTGGTCCACACTGGTTCTCACTGGTCTTCAGTGGTCCACACTGGTTCTCACTGGTCTTCAGTGGTCCACACTGGTTCTCACTGGTCTTCAGTGGTCCACACTGGTTCTCACTGGTCTTCAGTGGTCCACACTGGTTCTCACTGGTCTTCAGTGATCCACACTGGTTCTCACTGGTTCTCACTGGTCTTCAGTGGTCCACACTGGTCCACACTGGTTCTCACTGGTCTTCACTGGTCCACACTGGTTCTCACTGGTCTTCAGTGGTTCTCACTGGTCTTCACTGGTTCTCACTGGTTCTCACTGGTTCTCACTGGTTTTCACTGGTTGTCACTGGTCCTGTTCTAGAATGTCAAAAAACAATGGAAGGAATCCTTGCGTAACATTTATTGAATTTGACAACTTGCGTATAACATGGGCAGTTTGAACGTGGAATCACGTAAACATTTTAACCCAAGAGACTGACAGAAAGATTGATAGGGATTTCATCTTCAAAACAGTGTAAACCTCAGTAACCATTGGTTACATGACCTTAATCGTGCTGCACGACTGTCAGTAGTCATGGTAGCACATGCTTTCCCATTTCTGGAAGTCTCTCTCTCTATGTATACTGCATGACAACGATGGAAGAGTTGTCCTTATACTCTCTCTCTGTATCTCTCCCCTCCTAAAGACGGACGGCCATCTGTCCAGCTCAGCACCCATCGTAGTGACGGTTCTAATCATTATCCTGCTCAGTATCGTAGCTGGGGTCCTCTTTGTCAAGAAGTACGTCTGCGGTGGAAGGTCAGTACAGCAACTGTTGTTTTAAGATCAGTACATAGCAAATCGAGCTATACTGCTGTTGTTTTAAGATCAGTACATAGCAAACCGAGCTATACTGCTGTTGTTTTAAGATCAGTACATAGCAAACCGAGCTATACTGCTGTTGTTTTAAGATCAGTACATAGCAAACCGAGCTATACTGCTGTTGTTTTAAGATCAGTACATAGCAAATCAAGCTATACTGCTGTTGTTGTTTTAAGATCAGAGCCGGTTACTCAAGCACAGTGAAAATGTTTAAATATCTGAGCCAGCACCATTTGGTTCTGGTCGGCACAATGATGTGTGAAAAGGTTATAAGTGGCTCGGTGTGTTTTGGTTGGCTCCTCCAGGTTCCTGGTACACAGGTACTCTGTCCTACAGCAGCATGCTGAGGCCCAGGGAGACGGAGTAGACGAGCCATTAGACAGCAACCACACTCGGGCAAGCAACAAGACCGGCTTACACGATTCAGACGAGGTAATGGTACAAACACACATCATATTTTTTTGTTTTTGGATGGCCTCCGCACTTATTATAAATATACAATTTACCTCGATCCCTTGGTGAAGGATTGGTTGTGACTTTTCTTTGCCTCAGTGTTTTCTCTAGTCTTTTCTTTTAAAAGTCCACTTACACAGGAATGTTTGTTCTCTGTGTGTCTCTAGGATCTTCTGGAGTAACAGGTGGCATTTTCAGCTACCAGGAGGACCTACTAGCCTCCTGTCTATCCTTTACAACCTAGAAGCTCCTGCAGCTACCAGGGGAATCTAGTCTCCTGTCTATCCTTCACAAACCAGAAGCTCCTGCAGCTACCAGGAGGAACTACCAGTCTATCCACAAACCAGAAGCTCCTGCAGCTACCAGGGGAATCTAGTCTCCTGTCTATCCTTCACAAACCAGAAGCTCCTGCAGCTACCAGGAGGAACTACCAGTCTATCCTTCACAAACCAGAAGCTCCTGCAGCTACCAGGGGAATCTAGTCTCCTGTCTGTCCTTAGGCTCACTGCTCTATATTGAAGAACAAGTTTGTCCTATGTGTACACCGAGGCTCGCTGCTGCTCTCTCTCCTTCGCTTCCTGTTACTTCCTCCTTCTCCCCTCCACCATGACCCTTTAACTCTAACCCCTGACCTTACATTGCCTGGTGGAGAGTCCTTGTAATGCAGCTCTCATCAGTAAGGTATCCAATGAGGCTTTCTGTTCTGAGTGAGACACACATACAGAGTTCAGCAGGAGAGCCAAGGGGGCCAGTAGTGTTGTTGTGGTTGATTTAGAATTTCTTCTCCATGTTCCTTTTCCGTTGGGAACAATTGAGTGATGGAATGTGGTGGTTCTGGACCGCTGGTGAACATTAAATAATGGACCTCTGGAATTGCTGTGTAGAAGCTGTTTTATCAGCATCATCTTCTCTTAACAACATAAAGCTATCTTTTTCAACCAAGTGAACATAAACAACATGACATTACGGGTTATACATGCTTGGGACTGGGGCTCTTGGAAATATTACGTATACACTTCTAATGAAGACTTTTCCTGTTTCTCCCTCCCCTCCCCTCCCCTGCACTGTACATAACGAGCTGTCCTTTTTCATTGATGTGAGAGTCGGGAACATGGTAAATAGGTTGCTGTTGGGTACTGTGGCTTGGAAATATTATTTGTAAGTATTTTGCCTAACTAATAAGATGCAAGTGGAAATATTTATAAGCATTTAAAGTTGGATAGCAATAACATGTTTAGATCCACTGTATCAACACGAAGCTTTCATAGCAGGAGTGAACGTCCTCTAAACTAGACTGAACTAAAGCGATGTATCCTAACCCGAGAAATGTCTACCTGACTCGAACTTTCACCTCCTAAATCATGCATTGATATCAATGGGGTAATAGAAATGTGTTGCGTGCATGTATCTCAAATTAGGATTTGGCTGTATTTGAACAATGTCCTTTTTTGTATCTGAAAACTGTCTGTTTTAGTTAGTCCTTGGGAGAAAATCTAGTGTACAAATAGCTATTGGCCTTACGCCTCCTCATTTCTCAATAAAAATGATACTTCTGTTTTAATATGTTAAGCTGTCCTTTACACAAGTGAACGTAGATCCAAAAGTGAAGGAAGAACAGTAGGAATCAATCACTGGACTACACAGGGCAACAACGTAAACACAGGAACTAAGAGCACATTTGTAAATGTAAGTACATAGATCTGGACATTTTTTGATGGAGCAGTTTGCTAGAAGAAGTGGTTTTTATAACAATGTTGTATGGATGTGTAGCAGTTTTACACTGCCGTGCCTGTTTTCATTAGGTGTAGAACCGACCTCCTATGTACTGTAGCTCATATGACATGAGCTAATTCTACTGAATCACATTTTATTATGGTCACCACATTACCCGAGAAGGTCATTGACTTAGTTTCACAGAGACAGGATCATCCTAGCCTCGGAAGCCCATTTGGGGGTAATGTCTGTCTAGTATGGGGGCTGGGTCTGTGCCTTCCCAATGAGTGGCAAGTGTACGTACTGTCTATAATAGCTTCAAAGTGTGCATCCCAAATAGCACCTTATTCTCTATATAGGGGACTACTTTTGACCAGGGCCCATAGGATGCACCCTAGATATCAGATGTCTGTGTAACCACAGTTGCATCCACTTTGTCATTGACACCCCGTAGATTGCACTTAGGTGTAATTTATGTGAATAAGGATTTCACCTGAAATGAAACTCCCTTCAATACCGACTACCCTTCTGTTCAGTACAACTGTTCTCTGAATACTCTCCCATCTATAAAGCAATAGGAAATGGAAACATGAACCAATTTGATTCCCTTGTCATGCAATACAACTTGATTTGTCCACTGTGAAATAGACAAATGCAATGTTTCATCTGATTTATAATCCAACCTATACTTGATGTTTGGTTTGTACAAAAACATCTCTGCACTGGCACAGGACTAAAATAAATGTAGATTGGCATTAGAGCCAACACCTGTACTGTAGTTAACACTGGAAAGACACTTGTTCTGAATTATTCATACCTATTTAAACATGCTGGTTTTATGTCTTTGATTTGAGAGGTGAGACATTTTAAAATGGCTGTATAAAGAAATAATTGTTGAATCTTGGTGTTGGCTGTGTATCTCTTGTTCTGTATATTTGAGACAATTTTGCTTTGGGTTGACGACCAATAAATTAACTTGTCCCTTTGAAAGTTTTGCCTCTTCTGGACTAACATTGCATGTAAAATTACATTTCATTCCAATGTCAATATGTGCAACATTCAAGAAAACAATTAAATTATAGAATTACAATCAACTTGTGACTAACCCATACATTTGAAATAGTGCTTTATTGGTTTGCGGCATAATCAGTCTCGGGCATCTTCCAACAGAAGTCTATTGCATTTTATTGTATTTAGGAAACCAACACATTAACATCTCAGGCTACTTCTAAAATGGCACCCATGGGGCCCTGGTCAAAAGTAGTGCACTATATAGGGAATAGGGTGCCATTAGTGCACTACTTTTGACCAGGGCTATGTAGGGAATAGCGTGCCATTTTGCTATCTCAGATTCTGTACAGGAAGTTTCCTTCGCGGTCAAAGAACTCTTTCCCATTCTGTACCACTGGCGAAGGCTTTGACGACAGCATTAGTTCCTCCAGTTCTTCCTCTGAAAACACCCTTCCATCCCATCTCTCCTCAAGGTCGCCTTTCTCCTCAACCTTCTCCGACACATTGTCCTCTGGAACATTCTCCTCTTCCTCCCACTCCTCTCTAGAGTAATCTTGTCCTGAGGTGTGCCTGCTGTGCAGGGTTGGGGAGGATGAGAGCTGGGTGGGTAGTGAGGTGAGAGGAGCAGCAGGACTATTAGCAGTAGTCATCATGGCTCTTGGGCCTGGGCCATCCTCCAAGTCCCTGGCTATCAGCCTCTGGCTACTGTGGCTAGCCAGGGTGACCATGGCACCAGTGTCACTTCCTGTGGGCAGCATGGCTGGTTTGCTACTTCTATGTCCAGAGGCAGGCAGCTGTGGTCTGCCCGGTCCCACTGCCCCTCCACCACCAGGTAGGGCCACCTGCCTCTCCTGTCCCCCTGCTCCACCCCCAGGTAGGGCTTGCTGCCTGCCCTGTCCCCGTGCTCCACCCCCAGGTAAGGCCTGCTGTCTCAGCCTGGCCCACACGCTGGCGTCCTGTTTAGCTTTCCTCTCAGGGGTGGGGGCGAACTTGCTCCTCAGGACTCGTAGGATGACGTCACGATGGACAGAGAATCCCTCTGCCAGACGGTCAATGGTCCATTCCTCTGGTAGCTCCTGCTTCAGATACCTGGGGTGTAGTCAGTAATTGAGTCATTGAGGCAAAACGTTGACAATGTTGCAGATAAAGCTGACACGACTCCCTAGTCTACCTGACAGACAATCAAAACATGTCATTCATACAGTACAGCAAAGCTGTCATTAAGGCAACGGGTGGCTACTTTGATGAATCTCATCTAAAATATATTTTGATTTAACATTTTTTTGCTTACTACATGATTCCATATGTGTTATTTCATAGTTTGTCTTCACTATTATTCTACAATGTATAAAATAGTAAAAATAAAGACAAACCCTGGAATGAGTAGGTGTGTCCAAACTTTAGACTTGTACTGTGTATATATAATATATTTCAGAATATTTTGTAACACTGCAGCCTTCCTCACCTGATCTGTTCCATGGCGTCCCAGCTCAGCTTCCTCTCTGGAGCTCCAGACTCTGTCAGCTGTCTCTTGACTATATGGTACTTCACCGTCCTCTGTCGTCTTCTCTCTTCACTAGACAGGGAAGGTGAGACTGCCGGCATTAGGCCTAGCTGCATCACGAGTGTGGAGTGATGACTTGATAAATATATGATATTATCTTAAGATACTATGTAGGCCTATCACTGACTGGGTGAAAGTGGGAAGTATGTAGACAGGCCTGGTGGTCCCAGGTCTGTTTGTGCTGTATGCATCGCCAACAGTTCTTGTCAGAAAGACCGCTCAAACAGATCTGGGACCAGGCTAAGCCTAGGGTTCAGTTTAGGATAAATGTTTCTCACCTGAACACAGCCTGGACCTTGTCGTCTACATCGTCCATATCTGGATCTTCATCTTCAAACCTCTCCTCCTTCCCTCTGTGTCTGTGGGCCGAGGTCCTGTGTGTCTGCCTCTGATCCATCCAGGCCTTGCTGGCATCGCTGCTGACATGTCGACTACAGCTCCATGTGGGCATCACTGACAGTTTGCCAAGCCTGGAGGCTATCAAGGAGACCATCCTGAAAGACATCATGGCTATTCTGAAGGCTCACCACTGGTCACTACTGGATGAAGGAAAAGACAGGATCAGAAATTCTCAACATGTTCCATCTAGCTGATTTGCCCAGCACGTCCATTCGGTCTGATCTAGTTACCTAAGAAAAAGTTCAGCTCGCTGAACTAACCTCAATGCCAATGGAAAGACCCTCACAAACTTTTACAGATGCACAACTGAGAGCATCCTTTCGGGCTGTATCACTGCCTGGTACGGCAACTGAAAAACAGCTTCTATCTCAATGCCATCAGACTGTTAAACAACCATCACTAGCCGGCTACCACCCGGTTACTCAACCCTGCACCTTAGAGACTGCTGCCCTATATACATAGGATCACTGACCACTTTAATAATGTTTACATACTGCTTTACTCATCTCATATGTATATACTGTATTCTATTTGACTGTATTTAAGTCAATGCCACTCCGACATTGCTCGTCCTAACATTAATATATTTCTTAATTTCATTATTTTACATTTGTGTGAATTGTTAGATACTACTGCACTGTTGGAGCAAGGAACACAAGCATTTCGCTACACCCGCAATAACATCTGCTAAATATGTGTAAGTGATCAATAAAATGTGATTTGATAGTAACCTTGGCTAGTATACAGAGCCAAAGACCTTAGCTAGTTAGCTAAATACGCCTCTTGCTGCTACCGCCCATTCACATCTCACAAAGTATTCAAACAATAACCAGGTGTCTAGCCAACATTGATAAAAAAATAATTAACAATTGTATTCACCCAAATAAGATTCTCCTGCTTTCTTTAGCTACATTTCAGTCTCGACCTGCTTGTCTCGTGGAAACAATGTATCACTTCCGCAAACAGTCGTGAGTGGCATACAACCTATATTTCCACATACTGCCACCTACTGGCATGCGGTGTTAAAATACATATCAGTCACTACTTGATCGAAAATACCAAACAACAAACCTTAATTTAAGTAAATGCATTGATATTTATGAATATTACCCATGTATGCAGTGCTAACATGTGGTAAAGAGAGATTAACACCAGTGGTGTTAAGTACTTAAGTAGTACATTAAAGTATTTATTACTTAAGTAGTTTTTGGGGTATCTGTACTTCACTTTACTATTTATATTTTGGAAAACTTTTACTTTTACTAAACTACATTCCTGAAGAAAATAATGTACTTTTTACTCCATACATTTTCCCTGACACCCCAAAGTACTTGTTACATTTTGAATGCTGGACAGGAAAATGGTCCAATTCACACACTTATCAAGACAACATCTCTGGTCATCTCTACTGCCTCTGGTCTGGCGACTCATTAAACACAAATTATTAGTTTGGCAATGATGTCTGAGTGTTGGAGTGTTCCCTTGGCTATCTGTAAATTTAAAAAACATGAAAATGGTGCCTCCTGACTTTCTTAATATAAGGAATTTGAAATGATTAATACTTTTACTTTTAAAACTAAATGCATGCTCTTCAACCGATCGCTGCCTGCACCTGCCCGCCCGTCCAGCATCACTACTCTGGACGGCTCTGACTTAGAATATGTGGACAACTACAAATACCTAGGTGTCTGGTTAGACTGTAAACTCTCCTTCCAGACTCATATTAAGCATCTCCAATCCAAAATTAAATCTAGAATCGTCTTCCTATTTCGCAACAAAACATCCTTCACTCATGCTGCCAAACATACCCTCGTAAAACGGACCATCCTACCGATCCTCGACTTCGGCGATGTCATTTACAAAATAGCCTCCAATACCCTACTCAATAAATTGGATGGAGTCTATCACAGTGCCATCTGTTTTGTCACCAAAGCCCCAGATACTACCCACCACTGCGGCCTGTATGCTCTTGTTGGCTGGCCCTCGCTTCATACTCATCGCCAAACCCACTGGCTCCAGGTCATCTACAAGACCCTGCTAGGTAAAGTTCCCCCTCATCTCTGCTCACTGGTCACCATAGCAACACCCACCAGTAGCACGCGCTCCAGCAGGTATATCTCTCTAGTCACCCCCAAAGCCAATTCCTCCTTTGGCCGCCTCTCCTTCCAGTTCTCTGCTGCCAATGACTGGAACGAACTACAAAAATCTCTGAAACTGGAAACACTTATCTCCCTCACTAGCTTTAAGCACCAGCTGTCAGAGCAGCTCACAGATTACTGCACCTGTACATAGCCCATCTATAATTTAGCCCAAACAACTACCTCTTCCCCTACTGTATTTATTTATTTATTTTGCTCCTTTGCACCCCATTATTTCTATTTCTACTTTGCACTTTCTTCTACTGCAAATCTACCATTCCAGTGTTTTACTTGCTATATTGTATTTACTTCGCCACCATGGCCTTTTTTGCCTTTACCTCCCTTATCTCACCTCATTTGCTCACTTTGTATATAGACTTATTTTTCTACTATATTATTGACTGTATGTTTGTTTTACTCCATGTGTAACTATGTGTTGTTGTATGTGTCAAACTGCTTGCTTTATCTTGGCCAGGTCGCAATTGTAAATGAGAACTTGTTCTCAACTTGTCTACCTGGTTAAATAAAGGTGAAATAAATAAAAATAAATAAATAAAAATATTTAGCAATTACATTTACATTTTGATACTTAAATATATTTAAAACCAGATCATTTTAGACTTTTACTCAAGTATTATTTTACTGGGTGACTTTCACTTGAGTCATTTTCTATTAAGGTATCCTTACTTTTACTCAAGTATGACAACTGGGTAGTTTTTCCACCACTGACAACCACAGGTATGACATTACATACTGAACCAATTGCATCATCTGTCGGGTTGTAGATCGGCCATCTTCGTCTTTCTTCGCCTCAACGATCACATGCATCTCTTCGACATCGCTGTTGTTTCATTTGCGCCATTTTGTCTACTGACTTTGGTGATTGGGCTTTGGAACCCTGTACTGGAGCCAATCAGAGGGATACCGGACAGCGAAGAAACGGTAATAGAAGCCCTATGGTAGTTGTCAGCACGGATTGGTTTGTCATTGACCAACCAAATTACTAACTCTACAAAAATACAGGAATCGAACGTTGAAGCAAATCAACGTTGTGTTTTTGAACTGTAACGATTTCAGTATGATTGTAGTACAACATAATCCTCGCTACATAACCGAGGCGAATGAGACAGATTTGCATGCTAAATGCAACGTTAGCTTTGAATACATCCAATAAATACTGTGCTGGTTTTGTAGCTAGCTAATGTTATACGCAAATATTTATGCATTTTTAACATGCTTCCGTTCTTTATGTGAGCATTTACAACCCACGGAGTTAACTTGCTAGCTAAGCTAACTAGCTAGTCAACTATCCAGCTAGCTAGTTACCTAATGTAATACCTGTGCCTTATCTCAAGCTAGCTAACGCTAGCTGGGTAGCTAGCAACAGTAAAGCTAGCGAACAACAAAGAAAACAAAGCACACACTTCAAGATGTCCTTCAACAAATCTAACTTTAGCTAACATTTGTATTCATTTGCTACACGATGTACTATGTAGCCCATTTTCTTAATTTCAAGAAATATTGTCCCAATCAAATGTTATTGGTCACATACAAATATTTAGCAGATGTTATTGCGGGTGTAGCGAAATGTTTGTACTCCAACTGAATGATATCTGATGATGTACCCGCCTCAGCAGAATCATTACATTGGTCGACAATCCTGAGGAACAACAACCAGAAAACACATGAACGCTTGTGTTCCACATGTCTGCTGAAATGGTGACTGTTTAGCTAGTCCAGCTAATGCCCAACAATCAATCATAGTATTTTTTCTGTTATATGTGGCTACAACAACCTCATACACCATTATTGCTTGTGTGACCCTTTGGGGTTTGATATCCCAGCTGGTATTGGACTTTCCTTTGTAGGCCTAATTTGTCACGGCCTCTAATTTGATTGATCAAACTCTGTATTTTGACAATGACAGGAAGGACTGTGACTAACTGACCATGGAGTACACCACCGCCACCACCTCAACAGGGGAGCAGATAGTCGTGCAGACGTCCAATGGACAGATCCAACAACAGGTGAGTGGCAACTGTTCAACCTGAGCTGGTGAATCTCAACCAGACTTTACTGAGGTACAATACAATGTTGTTGAGTCTAGACTGAGAAGTGTCATTATAGGCAATTTATTTATATAAAATGATGAAATCCAATCTCTGAGACTTCTGGGATGAGTTAACTGTAGCTGTACCTTGTTCCGTGTTCATTAGGCACTAAACGTCAGAAAACTGAATGAAACAGGGAGGGGCTACCTGGATTTAGGGGCTTGTTTTAAATAAGAAATGCTATTTTTTGTTTTCCGTTTCAAAGCATTTTTGTAGCGGTTTCCAGTTGCGTGCCCTAATGAACATGACCTTGTCTGCAGACTCAGGGCACAATGACGGCTGTGCAGCTGCAGACCGAGGCGCCGGTATTGACGGCCTCTGGCCAGCAGGTGCAGACACTCCAGGTAGTGGTGTGACCGTCTGCCTATGTCACATTGTCACCCGGTCACAGTATTATATCGCACTGCATTAGTGTCACAGTGTACAGCATGCCTACCATGATTACCATGCCCCATCTCAGTGCTAGCTTCCCTAGAATGCTATCGCTGCTCTGAGTTGCATGTCCCCAGCTCAGTGACTGGTTTGACTGAGTCAGTCCGAGTCATCCATGAAGGTACTAGCAACAGTCTGAAACATCGGATTGACCATCATATTATTGCCATTTGCCAGAGTTTTTCACCATTGTTCATACTATGATCCGCTTACACTGTCAACTGGTTCATGTGTTCATAATGTTATGTCCTAAAACAGGAATGACATTCTGTCTTAATGACATGCTTGGTGTTTTATCAGCGCTCTGGCTGTGACATGAAACTGCAGAGTTATAGTATACACTGAGTGTACAAAATATTATGAATACCTGCTCTTTCCATGACATAGACTGACCAGGTGAGTGCAGGTGAAAGCTATGATCCCTTATTGATGTCACTTGTTAAATCCACTTCAATCAGTGTAGATGAAGGGGAGGAGACGTCTATTGAACACACCCTCGACAATTACTATGATTATTATTATTTGACCATGCTGGTCATTTACGAACATTTTAACATCTTGACCATGTTCTGTTATAATATCCACCCGGCACAGCCAGAAGAGGACTGGCCACCCCTCATAGCCTGGTTCCTCTCTAGGTTTCTTCCTAGGTTTTTGGCCTTTCTCAGGAGTTTTTCCTAGGGAGTTTTTCCCAGCCACCGTGCTTCTTTCACATGCATTGCTTGCTGTTTGGGGTTTTAGGCTGGGTTTCTGTACAGCACTTTGAGATTTCAGCTGATGTACGAAGGGCTATATAAATAAATTTGATTTGATTTGAGACAGGTTAAAGAAGGATTTTTAATCCTTGAGACAATTGAGAAATGGATTGTGTATGTGTGCCATTCAGAGGGTGAATGGGCAAGACAAAAGATTTAAGCGGCTTTGAACGGGGTATGGTAGTTGGTGCCAGGCGCACCAGTTTGTGCCAAGAACTGCAATGCTTCTGGGTTTTTCACGCTCAACAGTTTCCCGTGTGTATCAAGAATGGTCCACCACCCAAAGGACATCCAGCCAACTTGACACAACTGTAGAAAGCATTGGAGTCAACATGAGCCTTTATCCCTGTGGAACGCTTTCGACACCTTGTAGAGTCCATGTCCTGACGGATTGAGTCTGTTCTGAAGGGAAAAGGAAGGCATTCTTAATTATTTGTACACTCAATGTATATGATTATCTAGGATTGAATGTATCAACTTTAACCCACCCACCCACAGGTCCAAGGCCAGCCCCTGGTGGTGCAGGTGAGCGGAGGGCAGCTGATCACATCATCAGGGCAACCCATCATGGTGCAGGCTATGGGGGGGGGACAGGGACAGACCATCATGCAGGTGCCTGTGTCTGGAGGACAGGCACTACAACAGGTGAGCAATGGGATGAGAGGAAAACCATAGACATATAATTGCTAGAACCCACTCAATTCAATTAGAATGCTTTCAAAGTGCAGTGTTCTTAGAGTTTTTTCCCATTCTAGGAATCATATTTATTTGAGCCAGAGTCTGGAGTTGGAATAATATTATGAACACACTATCATCTGATTATGTTTCATTGTCAGATCCAGCTACAGGGTGGACAGCAGATCCAGCTGCAGAACGGTCAGACGATCCATCTAGGGGGACAGCAGATCCAGCTGCAGAACGGCCAGATGTTACAGCTAGGGGGACAGCAGGGTCAACCCCAACAGATCATCATCCAACAGCCACAGCAAGCCATCACAGCCGGACAGAACCAGGTACACACATATATATGACGTACACACACACACACACACACTCTGAAGAGGTATACACCTATACAGACTTCTGATGACACACTTCCTCTATTGCGACGTCATCGCTAACCATCAGCATTTGAGTCTAAATTCAAACATACTTTTAGTTCAACTTCCACATGATGAACTACAATGTAAGTTCAAATCTCTCATTTACACTGATTCATGGGTCAACTGATCCAGCTGCAGCAAGGCCACAGATGTTTAGCTTCAATCCTATGCAATATATACATTCGGTGTTTCGGTTGACCGTTAGAATGGGCAAAACGAGTGACCTAAGAGACTTTGAGCGTGATATGATCGTCGGTGCCAGGCGTGCCAGTTCCAGTATCTCAGAAACGTCCGGCCTCCCGGGCTTTTCACGCACGACAGTGTCTAGGGTTTACCGAGAATGTGGCGACAAACAAAAAAAACAGTCAGTGTCAGTCCTGTGGGTGAAAACAGCACGTTGATGAGAAACAGCACGTTGATGAGAGGTCGAAGGAGAATGGCAAGAATCGTGCAAGTTAACGGGGGAAATAACGGAACGCACAACTGGTCGGTCCTTGTCAGTGATGGGCTATTGCAGCAGACGACCACACCGGGTTCCACTCCTATCAGCTAAAAACAAGAAGAAGCAGGTCCAGTTGGCCACGCCATCACCAACCCTGGACAATTGAGGAGTGGAAAAACATCTCCTGGTCTGACAAATCCTGGTTCCTGTTGTGTCATACTGATGACAGAGTCAAGATTTGATGTAAGCAGCATGAGTCCATGGCCAAATTCTGCCTGGTGTCAACGGTACAGGATGGTGGTGGTGTAATGGTGTGGGGAACGTTTCATTGGCACACGTTAGGTACCTTGATACAAATTGAGTAATATTTCCATGCCCTGAAGAATTCAGGCTGTTCTGTATGCAACGGGTGTTGGACCCTGTATTAGATGTGTGTACCTAATAAACTGGACCGTGTGTGTGTGTGTGTGTGTGTACAGTGGCAAGAAAAAGTATTTGAACCCTTTGGACCAGGATTTCTGCATAAATTGATCATAAAATGTGATCTTATCTTCATCTAAGTTACAACAATAGACAAACACAGTCTACTTAAACTAATAACACAAACAATTATACGTTTTCATGTCTATTGAACACACCGTGTAAACATTCACAGTGTAGGGTGGACAAACTGTGAACCCTTGGATTTACTTCTGTGTTTTGGGTCATTGTCCTGTTGCATCACTCAACTTCTGTTGAATATCAATTCAGCAGGTAGCCTAGTAGTTAGAGCGTTACGCCAGTAACCGAAAGGTTGCTAGATCAAATCCCCGAGCTGACAAGGTAAAAATCTGTCGTTCTGCCCCTGAACAAGGCAGTTAACCCACTGTTCCTAGGCCGTCAATGTAAATCAGAATTTGTTCTTATCTGACTTGCCTAGTTAAATAATGGTTAAATAAAAATAAAAAAATTTGCGGACAGATAGCCTTACATTCTCCTGCAAATGTCTTGATAAACTTGAATTAATTTTCCCGTCGATGATAGCAAGCTGTCCAGGCCCTGAGGCAGCAAAGCAGCCCCAAACCATGATGCTCCCACCACCATACTTTACATTTGGGATGAGATTTTGATGTTGATGTGCTGTGCCTTTTTATCTCCACACATAGTGTTGTGTGTTCCTTCCTTCCAAACAACTCAACTGTAGTTTCATCTGTCCACAGAATATTTTGCCAGTAGCGCTGTGGAACATCCAGGTGCTCTTTTGCGAACTTCAGACGTGCAGCAATGGCTTTTTTGGACAGCAGTGGCTTCTTCCGTGGTGTCCTCCCATAAACACAGTTCTTGTTTTGTGTTTTACGTATCGTAGACTCGTCAACAGAGATGTTAGCATGTTCCAGAGATTTCTGTAAGTCTTTAGCTGACACTCTAGGATTCTTCTTAACCTCATTGAGCATTCTGCGCTGTGCTCTTGCAGTCATCTTTGCAGGACGGCCACTCCTAGGGAGAGTAGCAACAGTGCTGAACTTTCTCCATTTTATAGACACTTTGTCTTACCGTGGACTGATGAACATCAAGGCTTTTAGAGATAGTTTTGTAACCCTTTCCAGCTTTATGAAAGTCAACAATTCTTAATCTTAGGTCTTCTGAGATCTCTTTTGTTTGAGGCATGGTTCACATCAGGCAATGCTTCTTATGAATAGCAAACTCAAATTTTGTGAGTTATTTTTTTTATAGGGCAGGGCAGCTCTAACCAACATCTCCAATCTTGTGTCATTGATTGGAATCCAGGTTAGCTGACTCCTGACTCCAATTGGCTTTTGGAGAAGTCATTAGCCTAGGGGTTCACATACTTTTTTCAACCTACACTGTGAATGTTTAAATTATGTATTCAATATAGACAAGAAAAATACAACAATTTGTGTGTTATTAGTTTAAGCACACTGTATTTGTCTATTGTTGTAACTTAGATGAAGATCAGATCAAATTTGATGACCGATTTATACAGAAATCCAGGTAATTCCAAAGGGTTCACCAACTTTTTCTTGCCACTGTATATACCTTCCAAAGGGCAAAATCCCCCTTGTTGGTTCAGTCTGATAGATAGGATTTTTATTTATTGATATATATTTCTTAATTCCTTTCTATTTATTTTTGGGATTTGCGTATTGTTAGGTATTACTGCACTGTTGGAGCTGGGAACACAAGCATTTAGTTAGATACTACTGCACTGTTGGAGCTAGGAACACAAGCATTTAGTTAGATATTACTGCACTGTTGGAGCAAGGAACACAAGCATTTAGTTAGATACTACTGTTGGAGCTGGGAACACAAGCATTTAGTTAGGTATTACTGTTGGAGCTGGGAACACAAGCATTTAGTTAGGTATTACTGCACTGTTGGATCTAGGAACACAAGCATTTAGTTAGGTATTACTGCACTGTTGGAGCTAGGAACACAAGCATTTAGTTAGGTATTACTGCACTGTTGGAGCTGGGAACACAAGCATTTAGTTAGGTATTACTGTTGGAGCTGGGAACACAAGCATTTAGTTAGATATTACTGCACTGTTGGATCTAGGAACACAAGCATTTAGTTAGGTATTACTGCACTGTTGGAGCTGGGAACACAAGCATTTAGTTAGATATTACTGTTGGAGCTAGAAACACAAGCATTTAGTTAGATATTACTGCACTGTTGGAGCTAGGAACAGAAGCATTTAGTTAGATACTACCGCACTGTTGGCGCCAGGAACACAAGCATTTAGTTAGATACTACCGCACTGTTGGCGCCAGGAACACAAGCATTTAGCTACTCCCATGATAACATCTGCAAAATATGTGTACGCGACCATTAACATTGTATTTAGATTTTTTTATTATATTTTATAGCATTAAGGAGATAGATCAGGGGTAAGGCCCTGCGATAGACTAGCGTCCTGTCCCTGTACTGGTACATCAAGCTGGCTCACGCTACATAAACAAAATATATGCTCCTGCTCCTATGAGCCGTTGTGGCTCGCACAAGCCAAGGCTCATGCAAGGCTACTTACTTTACTTGTCGCCATACTGTATATGACCCAGTCCTGTGTGTTCCTATAGGGCCAGCAGATCCAATTGCAGCAGGGCCAGCAGATCCAGTTGCAGCAGGGCCAGCAGATTCAGTTGCAGCAGGGCCAGCAGCTTGCGCAGACGGCTGATGGACAGACCATCGTCTACCAGCCAGTCAACGCAGATGGCACCGTCCTGCAACAGGGTATGTTTACAGTATGGCCACACACACACACCGACATGCTTGGACACACACACACACACACACACACACACAAACAAAATGGTGAAGGTGGTGGTGTTAAGAAGGCCTTTTCTCCCCAGGAATGATCACAATCCCAGCAGGCAGCCTGTCGGGGGCCCAAATGATACAGACAGGGGGCGCCAACACCACCACTACCAACAGTGGACAGCAGGGCACTGTGACCGTCACCCTGCCAGTCTCAGGCAACATGATGAACGCTGGTGGCATGGTCATGGTAAGGCCCCAACCAGAGATACCCAGACATCTTATTACCTAGATCACTGAGGGGGTTGGGGCACGATGTGTTAGTACCTGGTTATTACAGAGGCTGTAGTGGGTTAGTACCTGGTTATTATAGAGGCTGTAGTGGGTTAGTATAGAGCTTGTAGTGGGTTAGTACCTGGTTATTATAGAGGCTGTAGTGGGTTAGTACCTGGTTATTACAGAGGCTGTAGTGGGTTAGTATCTGGTTAGTATAGAGGCTGTAGTGGGTTAGTACCTGGTTAGTACAGAGGCTGTACCTGGTTATTATAGAGGCTGTAGTGGGTTAGTACCTGGTTAGTATAGAGGCTGTAGTGGGTTAGTACCTGGTTAGTATAGAGGCTGTAGTGGGTTACTACCTGGTTAGTATAGAGCCTGTAGTGGGTTAGTACCTGGTTAGTATAGAGCCTGTAGTGGGTTAGTACCTGGTTAGTATAGAGCCTGTAGTGGGTTAGTACCTGGTTAGTATAGAGACTGTAGTGGGTTACTACCTGGTTAGTACAGAGGCTGTACCTGGTTAGTATAGAGGCTGTAGTGGGTTAGTACCTGGTTAGTACAGAGGCTGTAGTGGGTTAATACCTTGTTATTATAGAGGCTGTAGTGGGTTAGTATCTGGTTAGTATATAGGCTGTAGTGGGTTAGTACCTGGTTAGTACAGAGGCTGTACCTGGTTAGTATAGAGGCTGTAGTGGGTTAGTACCTGGTTAGTATAGAGCCTGTAGTGGGTTAGTGCCTGGTTAGTATAGAGCCTGTAGTGGGTTAGTACCTGGTTAGTATAGAGCCTGTAGTGGGTTAGTACCTGGTTAGTATAGACCTGTAGTGGGTTAGTACCTGGTTAGTATAGAGTCTGTAGTGGGTTAGTACCTGGTTAGTATAGAGGCTGTAGTGGGTTAGTACCTGGTTAGTATAGAGGCTGTAGTGGGTTAGTACCTGGTTAGTATAGAGGCTGTAGTGGGTTAGTACAGAGGCTGGAGTGGGTTAGTACCTGGTTAGTATAGAGCCTGGAGTGGGTTAGTACCTGGTTAGTATAGAGCCTGGAGTGGGTTAGTACCTGGTTAGTATAGAGCCTGGAGTGAGTTAGTACCTGGTTAGTATAGAGGCTGTAGTGGGTTAGTACCTGGTTAGTATAGAGGCTGTAGTGGGTTAGTACCTGGTTAGTACAGAGGCTGTAGTGGGTTAGTACCTGGTTAGTACAGAGGCTGTAGTGGGTTAGTACCTGGTTAGTATAGAGGCTGTAGTGGGTTAGTACCTGGTTAGTACAGAGGCTGTAGTGGGTTAGTACCTGGTTAGTATAGAGCCTGTAGTGGGTTAGTACCTGGTTAGTATAGAGGCTGTAGTGGGTTAGTACCTGGTTAGTATAGAGCCTGTAGTGGGTTAGTTCCTGGTTAGTATAGAGCCTGTAGTGGGTTAGTACCTGGTTAGTATAGAGCCTGTAGTGGGTTAGTACCTGGTTAGTATAGAGGCTGTAGTGGGTTAGTATAGAGCCTGTATTGGGTTAGTACCTGGTTAGTATAGAGGCTGTAGTGGGTTAGTACCTGGTTAGTATAGAGGCTGTAGTGGGTTAGTACCTGGTTAGTATAGAGGCTGTAGTGGGTTAGTACCTGGTTAGTATAGAGGCTGTAGTGGGTTAGTACCTGGTTAGTACAGAGGCTGTACCTGGTTAGTATAGAGCCTGTAGTGGGTTAGTATCTGGTTAGTATAGAGCCTGTAGTGGGTTAGTACCTGGTTAGTATAGAGGCTGTAGTGGGTTAGTACCTGGTTAGTATAGAGGCTGTAGTGGGTTAGTACCTGGTTAGTATAAAGCCTGTGGTGGGTTAGTACCTGGTTAGTATAGAGGCTGTAGTGGGTTAGTACCTGGTTAGTATAGAGCCTGTAGTGGGTTAGTACCTGGTTATTATAGAGCCTGTAGTGGGTTAGTACCTGGTTAGTATAGAGGCTGTAGTGGGTTAGTACCTGGTTAGTACAGAGGCTGTACCTGGTTAGTATAGAGCCTGTAGTGGGTTAGTACCTGGTTAGTATAGAGGCTGTAGTGGGTTAGTACCTGGTTAGTATAGAGGCTGTAGTGGGTTAGTACCTGGTTAGTATAGAGGCTGTAGTGGGTTAGTACCTGGTTAGTATAGAGGCTGTAGTGGGTTAGTACCTGGTTATTATAGAGCCTGTAGTGGGTTAGTACCTGGTTATTATAGAGGCTGTAGTGGGTTAGTACCTGGTTAGTATAGAGGCTGTAGTGGGTTAGTACCTAGACTCAGTGAGTTCATATAATTAAATATTACACAATAGTTTATCTCTGTGGTATGGTGTGTTTGATCAGAAATAATTGTTGCAAATTAGCCTCGGTCAGACACAAACACACAGCGATCAGTGTGTTTGTTAGTCAGATAGTCTATGCAGTGTCTCTCTTCCCCCCCCCCACCCACTCTCTCTATCCTTCTCTCTCCTGTTTTCCAGAGGCTCTAACTAGTGTCTCTCTCCCTGCTAGATGATGCCTAGTGGGGGTGCGGTTCCTGCTATGCAGCGTATCCCTCTACCTGGGGCTGAGATGTTAGAGGAGGAACCTCTGTACGTCAACGCTAAACAGTACCATCGCATCCTGAAGAGAAGACAGGCCCGCGCCAAGCTGGAGGCAGAGGGCAAGATCCCCAAGGAGAGGAGGGTGAGTAGCCTGGGTTAGGATTAGTGTGTGACGACAGGCCCGAGCCGAGCTAGAGGAAGAGGGCAAGATCCCCAAGGAGAGGAGGGTGAGTAGCCTGGGTTAGGGTTAGTGTGTGACGACAGGCCCGAGCCGAGCTAGAGGAAGAGGGCATGATCCCCAAGGAGAGGAGGGTGATTAGCTTAGCCTCTGTCTATCTGAAGGGCTGTCACTATGGAGAATGGGAATTGATAATGTCCTGCTGCTGCTGGACTGAGAACATATCATAGTGTTGTTAGTAGGGCGATACAGCTAAATTATTTAATACTTTAACAACTTTACCTCCCAGATTGTTCAAATTAGTTGTGGTTAGGGGTGTATCCGTACACGTATTCATACATAAACGCTTTGTACGGGACCTCCTGTGAGCCCGAATGAATACATGGGAAAAAATGTTTGTTTTTTTAGGCCCATTCCGAGTAAATCTGAGCTGAAAAAAAAACATTTCAGGCTATTCCGTTAAAACAACTACAGCCAATCACACGTTGTAATAGAATGTATAAAATGTCCTTTTTGTGAGGCGCAGCCGGGAACTAGTTCTGTACGATGGAATCCCTGTGGCTCAGTTGGTAGAGCTTGGTGTTTGCAACGCCAGCATGGTGTGTGCCACGCCAGGGTTGTGGGTTCGATTCCCACGGGGAGCCAGTACAAAAAACAAAACAAAAAAAGGCATGAAATGAAATGTATGCATTCACTACTGTAAGTCGCTCTGGATAAGAGCGTCTGCTAAATGACTATAATGTAAAATGTAAATGTACGATGGTGAGTGGTGGGGTTGATAAACCAGGAGGATTCTCTATCGTTTAAATCTCCAGTTTGGTAACATTTAGGCTACCCAGTAGATTACAACGGTGACGGACAGAGAGTATATGTCTACATTGCTCAACGAGTATAGCCTATGCAGCTGCCAAACACCTCAAATATGTTGACACATTTATGCTGACATCACATCAATATATTGGAGCAAGACAGAAACGTAAAGAAACAACAACACGTCCCTCAGCATTCAAGCAGACCCTTGACCGGGCCAAAATAGGGCTGGGTCGTACACAGTATTTTACTATATACCGGTATTGATGCACGGATTGGTTTGAGTTTTTACTTTACATTCTATAACTCTATTTCAATGTTTGGTTTGTTAAATGTGATACGCAACTTCGGCGCATATAATGTCCGTTTTTATAGTTTACCCCTTTTGCTTACTTGAGGCATCGCTCTCCCTCTCCTCCTGCATGCCGCTAACAATACCAAGCCCTATCACTCAAGGAGAGAGCAGTTGTTCAACGACGGATTCACAAGCACTTTCTTGCTCTTCGCTCTGCATGGTTAGATGGATGCAACAATGTTGGTGACATGCTGCTTTCCACAAGCGTTCTATACACTATTTAAGAAATTAGACACCTCGGGGGTTTGTGGTATATGGCAAATATACCACGGCTAAGGGCTGTTCTTAGGCACAACGTATTGCGGAGTGCCTGGACACAGCCCCAACCCGTGGTATATTGGTCATATACCACAAACCCCTGAGGTGCCTTATTGCTATTATAAATGGGTTACCAATGTTATTATTGCAGTAAAAATAAATGTTTTGTTATACGTGTTATATCTAGCCTAGCTGTAGAAGAACACACGTCTGCACGGTTTCACATTGTACATCACTCTGTCGTTTAATGACATGTGCCACTCATCCTGACAACCCATTCATCCGTAAAGCAGCACACTGTCGTAAACCATAACAACGTATAGTATGACGTACAGCACGTCGTACCATACATAACATTTCCCCCCCCTTTCCAAAACCAGGGACTGGTACCATATATAAAATGTCCATAGGGCAAGAACCTAGAGTGATAACTATAAGAAATAAAACATTAACCTTTAAAACGGAAGGACCCTCCAAACTAACCAGTTCAGTCCATTAACCTGGAGGTTGACTAAGACCCCTATCGGAGCCTAAGAATGAAAAGAGGTTAAGTAGTCCCCCAGATGAGCAGGGCGAGTTCGTGCCCGCATAGGCCTTTCTTCAACCGCCACCGCTTGTGGCTCTGGCCCTTGGGGAGCCCACAGAGGCTGGGGCTCGGGTGGTAGTGGTGGGGGAGGTCCATCCGGTGGCGTCTCTGGCCTGCATGTCTGTTCTGTGTGCATTCGTATTCCTTGAGGAGCAGGGACTTTTCTGAGGCGGCTGGCGTGCCAGCGTGATCCATTGCTCAACATGAATGTGGCGGGCCCCAGTTGTCGACTGACCTGCAGGGGGTCCGACCAGAATGAGGCCATTTTGTTGCACCGCTGAGGCCGTCGGGCTCGGACCCAGTCAGACACTTGGATGATCGACTTCTTCACCCTGTGTGCCTTGTCGAAACGCTGTTTCATTTCTCTTTGGTGCCTAGTCACTGCCTGTTTTTCTTGGGTGCACCTAGTCGCCGGTTCTGCAACTCTCTGTGTTCTGAGTCTGTCCAGTGGCAGTTCCATCTCACGACCTAGCATGAGAGATGCCGGGGAGGCCTGTGTTGTTGTGTGTTTGCTTGCTCTGTAGTACATTAGCGTTTGATTCAAAGCAGTTTGGAACGTGCACCCCTGGACCAGGTGCGCTCTGATGCCGTTCTTCAGCGTTTGGTTGAAGCGTTCCACCCCTCCGTTAGCTTGTGGGTTGTAGTAGGCCGTGCGGATGTGTTTGATTCCCTTGTTGCTGAGATATGAGGAGAACTCGGCAGAGATTAGCTGGGGCCCATTGTCCGTGGTAAGGGTGAGGGGCAGGCCCCACCTTGTGAACAGGCTGTCTAGGATGTCCACGATGGCCTGTGCTGTGACAGTTCCGACAGGAACCACTTCTGGCCACTTAGAGTGGAGGTCATACACCACCACCAGGAAGCGCTGATGGTGAGGGACTGCGTGACCATGGATCTCGCCACAGATGTCCAGTTGGATGTGCTCCCAGGGGCGGGACGGCCATGCGAGAGGCTGCAGGGGGGGTGGGGCGGACTGTCCTGTTTTCCCACTGAGGAGGCATGCAGCACAATCCCTGACCAGGGCTTCAATGTCGTGGTCGATGCCTGGCCACCACACAAGGTCTCGACATCTCTGTTTGACCTTCACTATGCCCAAGTGCCCCTCGTGCGCCATGGATAGAACACGCGCACACAGACCACTTGGGACCACAGTGCAAAACCCTCGAGAGACACAGACTTCTTCCCAGCAAGACAGTTCGTGCTTCACCCTGGCGAAAGTCGCAAGCTCTTCCGGCACGTGTGCTGGCCATCCAGTGCATATGTAGGTGCGCAGGGTAGACAGTGTGGGATCCTGTTCCGATGCTTGCTTCAGCTCTTCCAGTGAGACGACTGACTGAAGAGGAGCGTAAAGCATTTGTACGAGGTCTGTTTCGTTGTCGTCTGGCAAGACGGTCGGCGTAGGAGCATCAAAGGAGCGTGAGAGAAGGTCTGCCACCACGTTATCCCTCCCTGGAGTGAACTTCAGCTGATAGTCGTACTGTCTGAGGCGGTCGGCCCATCTGTGCAGCCGAAGTGGCTTGTGGCCAGTTCCTGATGCCGACAGTAGCGTTGTGAGGGACTGGTGGTCGGTTCGGAGCGTGAACAGACGGCCATAGAGGTAGAGGTGCCACCTTTCGCACGCCCAGACACAGGCCAGTGCTTCTCGTTCGCCCACAGAGTACCGTTGTTCTGTGGGGCTCAGGGCCCTTGAGGCGAAGGCGACGGGCCTCTCAATGCCATTCTGCAGCTGTGAGAGGACAGCTCCTAGTGCTCCAGCTGAGGCGTCACATGTGACAATGGTGGGGCAGACGGGGTCAAAGTGAGCCAAGACTGGGGCTGTGGAGAGCTGGCTCTTCAGTGAGCGGACCGCGTCTGAGCAGGCTGCCGTCCAGGCCCATGGCTCATCCTTCTTGAGGAGCTGGCGAAGGGGCGCTGTGGTCTGGGAGTAGTGGGGCAGAAACCGGAGGTAGTAGGCTGTCATGCCCAAGAATGATGCCACCTGAGAGGCTGAGGTCGGTTCCGGGATCCTGTGGACGGCTTCAATGTTCGACATGAGTGGGGCAATGCCTTTGGCCGACAGGCGGAACCCCACAAACTCGACGGCTGGAGCTGCAAAGGTGCACTTTCCACCGTTAAGGGTCAGGTTGTTCTGCAGTAGAGCGCTGAATACTCTGTGGAGTCGACAATCATGGATGTGGAGGTCAGGACCGTGGACCACAATGTCATCCAGATAAACCGCCACCCCAGGTATTCCAGCGAGGATGGTGCTCATCACCTTCTGGAAGCAGCTGGGGGCGGAGTTAAGTCCAAAAGGCATGCGTGTATATCTGAACACGCCAGCATGTGTGACAAAGGTAGTGAGATCTCTGCTAGCTGCGTGGAGGGGTACCTGAAGATAACCCTGACGAAGGTCAAGCTTCGTGAAGATCGTGGAGCCATGGAATTGTGCGGTCAGCTCCTCAGCTGTAGGCAAGGGGTACTTATCCGGGACAACGGCCTTGTTCACAGCACGAAGATCCACGCAGGTCCGGATTCCACCTGACTTTTTGGTTGCAATGACTAAGTTTGAAATCCAGGGGGCAGCGTTGACTGGCTCAAAGATGCCTGCATCCAACTGTGCCTGGAGATCTTTTGTGACGTCATCACGCAGTGCAAAGGGAATGCGCCGCAGAGGCTGCATGTCAGGGGTCACTTCCGGATTCACTAGGGGCCTGTGAGTAAAGGCTGTGAGGCAGCCCAGTCCATCAAACAGAGTTGGCCAGTTCTGTTGCCATGTGCAGGTAACCTGGTGGATAGCTGACCCACTGTCATCTCTCAGCGTGAATCCCAAGCCTGTGAAGAGGTCGAGGCCCAAGAGGTTGGCACCCCGCTTTGCAACATGAAATGTGAATGATGGCAGATGCTTGGTGCCGTAGTGTACTGGGACCTGGAGGGTGCCTACAATGTCTATCTTGGATCTACCGTACCCACACAGGGCAGTGGAGGGCTGTTGGAGTGGTAGGTGACTGAAAAACTTGTAGTAAGTTGCAAGGTTGAGCAATGACACCGCAGCGCCAGTATCCAGCAGTAAAGGCAAACCCACCTCACCCAGCTGCACAGTGCATGTCCTGAATTACACATGGTTGGTGGAGACAGTTCGAATTTCCGTGCGTTCATGTTGAGAGTGAGATGAAACTAAGGGCCTGTGCTGGGTGGAGCTAGTTGCTGGGGCAGAACGACACACTTTTGCAAAGTGATTGTGTTTTGAACAGTTCTTGCATATTTTCCCACGGGCTGGGCAGTTTGAAGCCCTTGAATTGTGAGAGCTAGCCCCACAGTTGCCACAGCTACTTCTGTTAGTTTGTCTGTGTGCCTGCTGCACGGGCATGCCGGTGTCTGTGTCCATGCAGCTATCAACGTGGGAGGCCATGCACAGCGCATGATCGTTGTAGTGTGCCTGCTCGGGCTGAAGCTGCTGTGTGAGAATGGCTGGGGGCCGAGTGTATGCTGCAGATCTGTCTGTTAGCATAGTAGAGCATTCCAACGCCGCTTCAACCTGGAGTGCTATTTTAATAGCTCCATCTAGTTGTAAATTATCCGATTCCAAAAGCAGTTTCTCCCTTGTCTTTTCACATAACGTCCCCTCTATCAACTGATCCCTGATGATCTCGTCCTGAAGTGTCCCATAGTTACAAGAGCTAGCCAAATCCCTCAGATTAGCCACGTAGCTTTGAATGGACTCACCCGGCCGTTGGTGTCTCTTCCGTAGCCGGTAGCGTCGGAGGAGCACTCGCTCTTTCCCGGCGAAGTGGTTCCGTAGGAGGCTGACTGCAGCAGTGAATGTAGGAGCCGATCCAAGCGCTCTGAAAATCCTTTGTCCCTCTGTACCGAGGCAGTGACGGAGCAGTGCTGTCCTCCGCTTGTCGGAGATTGTAGAAAGGTCCATAGCTTCGATATAAGTGTTAAAGCTATCAAGCCAGTTATTCCACGGGACTGGAGGTTCGCCAGGCACGGCGAGGAAAGGTGCCGGCGGTGGTAAACTGAATTCAGCCATCTTCGTCACCAATGTTATATCTAGCCTAGCTGTAGAAGAACACACGTCTGCACGGTTTCACATTGTACATCACTCTGTCGTTTAATGACATGTGCCACTCATCCTGACAACCCATTCATCCGTAAAGCAGCACACTGTCGTAAACCATAACAACGTATAGTATGACGTACAGCACGTCGTACCATACATAACAATACAGTCTGATATACCACGGCTGTCAGCCAATCAGCATTCAGGATGAGTCTAATCCTGAATGCTGATTGTTTAAAATCGCATTCCAGCCGGTGTCTATTCCACAAGTTATCAAATCAAACTTTATTTGTCACATGCACCGAATACAACAAGTGTAGACTTTACCGTGTAATGCTTACTTCCAAGCCCTTAACCAACAGTGCAGTTCAAGAAGAGTTAAGAAAATATTTACCAAATAGACAAAAATAAAAAGTAATAATAAAAAAGTAACACAATAAGAATAACAATAATGAGGTTAAATACAGGGGGCACCGGTACCGGGGTACCTGCTAAATCTATGACATTGAAAATGCCTATTTACTCTGTTCCATCTGACTGCTCAATCCACTGTCTCACCAGCCCAGCCAGGCAATTTATAAACTTGATCTCCACTATTAAAAAGCATCTAGACATTATCTCACATTTCTTTCAGACTAACATTTAGTTTTCAACAGCAGAGATTTGTAATAACCTTGCTGTCTGCCTCTCTGACATTTGCGACATTGTTTCAATATTGAAATTCAATCTCCAGCTGTCCCATGGTAATGAACATGTTGGGAAGAGACAGACATGCTGGCAGCTTTTCTCAGCCAGTCAAAATCATGAATCAGCATAAATTGTATGGCTACATACGAAGAAATGTTTATAGAAAAACACGAAATGCAGCTAGTTTGCTGTCTTTCCAGCTTCAGTTTGAAGTTATTGTGTTAGCTGTGTAGTTGGATATTTCATCTGAACAGTGAGTGGCCTGGTGAGAGAGCAAATGTTCAATGCAAGGTGAAATGGCACATTGTTATGGATGTATACCAAACAAACTATATTTATAATTGTCAAGAAATGTAATGGCCTTCCAAGCCTCTCGGGTTTTGTTGTTTTTTAAATTTTTATTATTCGCAGCTACTTTGCTGTTATTCTGGTTTGTCGTGAATGTGTTAGCCGAAGTTGGCTAGCTACCAAACAAGGGATAAAAACGTTGCCAGCCACCATGGCAACGGAACAATGAGAAGGAACGACTGGTCGCGTCCATAGATGTAGAACAAAAAGACAACGACTGGGTCACTTCTCTGGAAAACGGCTTGGGTAGCAACCCTACATTTGTGTTGGGACTATATCTCGTGAAAGGATGAAATATTATGAATAAATTCATCCAAAATAATGTTTTAATTCAAATGTTTCAATCGTTATTTGAATATGTTGGTAGCTCGTTGTCTAAAAGTGATAATTGTCACTGAATTATACAACTGGCTTGAAGGACATTCTAGAGAGTGTATTATTTCCCTATAACCCACAGTATATTTGCACGGTAGAATTCAATGGCAATGTGGACATGTAAGAATGAACTATGTTTAAGCTGCTTTTGAAAGTAGAAGTCAAATTGAAAACATTATTGGCATTTGTTGAATTCTATTTTCATAATAGCAAGCTACAGGACTGATGGTTTGGTTAGCTAAACTAGCAAGTCTGTTTGGTTACCAAGGCAACTACTGTAGCTAACTAGTAAACTTGCTAGCTACTTCAGTGGATGTTGATCACATTTTTTTGTTTGTTTTTGCGTTAAATGTGTTAAATTATAGCCATGGTATAAAAGGCATAATCAACCCGGGGCTCTATGCGTTTTCTGGAAAATAATGCAACTCCGTGGAAGGTCAGTTCCAGTCCGCTAATGTGTTGTGGGACGCACAGCCAGCCCCTCGTTGATTATCTCTTACTGTACGTGTATCTTACTGTCTGCAAACTACCATCTGTTAGTCTGTCTTTTCTTAGCAACGTGTTGCTAAAGCTATTGTGTTTTATATTTTTTATTTGCGCCAATTCTCGGTGGTTGTGAATAGGGGGTTTCGGCACCTTGTGAAAGGCCTCGAACCACGTTACTAGCTTCCCTCTTGCACCCATTTCAGAAAATAAATAGTACCCGCTCTTTATAAGCAAACCAAAGCCGAGGTTTTCAATTAGTTGGCGATGCACCCAGTGTTGCGCTTACTTAAAGGTCCAGTGCAGTCAAAAACATGATTTTCCTATGTTTTGTATATATTTCTACACTGTTTGGTTGGAATAATACTGTGAAATTGTAAAAAAATTATGATAATGCCCTTTTATTTATTAATGCTACTATTTATTTTTTTATTATTATTTTTTACCCTCCCTCTCTTCCCAATTTCAATCTTGTCTCATCGCTGCAACTCTAGTGGGAAACTGACTATCATCCTGAGCACCCACTTCTCACATATGGGGACCTCTGATGTCACCTACTAAGAAAATGGCCTCTATAACAGCATTGTTGGCAGTTAAATGCAACAACAAAACAGTATTTATAAAAAACTATCTAGAAATTGAGTTTTTGAACTCTACAATTTGTTTACAAGCATGATAGCTGTACTTTTAGTTTATTAGCCAATCAGTGTTCCTCAACGAGTTAAAATCACATGAATTCAACTTGTATTTATGACTTTATGGTAAATTCCCACCCCCCGCATGGTTACGAACACAGCATCAGAGTGGAAACTTGAGAGGCCCAAAATAGCAATCCGGTAACAACAGACAATGCAAGGAACATTGTGAATGGCATTTATTTTCCCCGCTGTACTGAAACCAAACCATGACTCCAAAACCACAATACGTACCGAACTGTGGGTTTGGTGAACCGTTACAACCCTAGTTTTTAGTAACTAACGCCTCTCTCTCTCTCCCTATCTATCTGACAGAAATATCTGCATGAGTCCCGTCACCGCCACGCCATGCAGCGCAAGAGGGGAGACGGAGGACGCTTCTTCTCTCCCAAGGAGAGGGAGGAGATGGCCCTGGCCCTGGCCCAGGTAGGAGAGCTGGAGAGGGGGAACCAAAAGCAGAAATTGAGGAGGGGATTGTTTGAGCTCCTACTGGCTGACTCAATCTGCCTCCTCCCCATAACCGCCATTATATAATTTGAAGTGAAGAGTCCTTACTAAGTTCTTCAGGCTATATACAATACACATAAACCCAGGGCTACAGACAACAATTCACTGGTGCCAATAAGTTTTTCATTTGGTGGCACTAGCCCATGATTTGGCGTCACAATAGAAACAAATTCAATGTCATTCCAGTCCCTCCAGGATTCTGCGATTGCATTTTTTTTTAGCAAAATCACTAATTCCTCTTATATTATGCGAGGGCTTGTTAATTTGACCAATCACTGCTCCCGAGAGGTGCTGCCTAAGGCACTGCATCGCCGTACTAGAGGCGTCACTACAGACCCTGGTTCGATTCCGGGCTGTATCACAACCGAAATCAAGTCATGGTTCAATCAAGCCACACGTCAATTTTCACGACAAATTCAACAAAATCGTTGCATATTGCCATGCAAATGTCATAAAAGCCACAGCAAATTCAAGCATCACAAAAATCCCTGCAAAATTCTCTGCTTTATTAAAGGTGCCACTATACAGACATCGTTCCGCTATTTCCTGTTTGCAAAAATTTGAATAGTTTGCCTAATTTCAGTTTGTGACAAAAAAAAAAGAAAATATACTGTAGAGAATCAGTGTACCATCTAAACCGCTGTAAAATATATTTTCCATAACCAAAAATATTGTATTTGAAACTGGTGTTCAAAAACTAAATTTAAGAACGGGAAGCATAGAAACATAGCACATAGCTTCTTAAAAAAAAGTTTTTGTCCTGAAAACAAAGTATTATGTTAAAAAGTGTTACATATTGCAGCTTTAAGAGGTGTATTAGACTACTGAAAAGGTATTCAATAAGTTTCATCTAAAATGTTATGATTCAAAATATTTTGATGTGCAACCTAATCCAGTTACTGTTATACTTTGCTGTTAAAATAGGGCTGCAGTCAGCATGCCAATTGCATTTCCCTCACAACTTGAGACATCTGTGGCATTGTTTTGTGTGACAAAAGTGCACATTTTAGAGTGGCCTCATGCTGTTTAATCAGCTTCTTGATGTCACACATGTCAGTTGGATGGATTGTCTTGGCAAAGGAGAAATGCTCACTAACAGCGACGTAAACAAATATGTTGCCAAATTTTGAGAGAAATAAAGCGTGTGTATTTATTTCAGATCATGAAACATGGGACCAACACTTTACATATTCCGTTTATACCTTTTGTTCAGTGTAATTTGTAAACATTTCAATAAACATAATTCCACTTTAACATTATGGGGTATTGTGTTGTAGGCCAGTGAATTAAAAAAAAAAATCTTAATTTTATCAATTTTAAGTTCAGGCAGTTCAACACAACAAAATGTAGAAAATCTTGGGGTGCGAATACTTTCTGAAGACACTGTAGGTGGAATCTTATTCAAAATGATTCCACAGCTGTGATGGCGGCCAAAGGGGATTCCACTAGGTATTAACTTCTGGCTGTGAAGACATACGCTACGAAGAAAGCTTTTAATGGTTTTATAAATAAATAAAAAGTTGAACTTTTTAAAATATTTTTTTACTTTGAAAATGTGGAGTAGGTTGTGTAGATCAGAAAAAAACGAAACAAATCAAATGTATTCCCTTTTGAGATGCAATTTTGAGGCATTGATGACTGTGTAATGGGTGTATAGACATTAACTAGCGACATGTTTTTGGTTGCATGTGTTGACTGGTATCCTACACCTTTCCTCTCTCTCTCTCTCTCTCTCTCTCTCTCTCTCTCTCTCTCTCTCTCTCTCTCTCTCTCCGTAGCAACAGGCAGAGCTGGCCGCCCAGGCAGGAGAAGACTCTGTAGCCCAGATGGTCCGTGTTTCGTAGCATTCTACACCCCGACAATGTCTTCCTCCGTATATACACACCTCTCGCTAGGCTTGGCCGATATACCATATACCAGGGTATTTCCAAATTCCGACAGTATGATTTTCAATACAGTTTAAAAAAAAATATGTTCGGGGGTGCGTGCTACACCACTGCTTAGAAATCTAAAATGTGTCAAATAAATGATATCCTGTTCAGGGCTCCAGCTATGCATTTGGTTTGCTAACTTGCTCGCTAAGTGGCTAGATGTCAAGATCAAGCTTCTTGGTTACTGCAAAGACAGTCAATCCCATCCTGGATCAAGAACCCTCAACCCTCTTGCCTAAATTGTTTATTGTGTAATTATATATTAATAGCTCCCCTTATGTGCATTTCCAGTAATACCCGATATGGTACAGAAACGGTGTGACATTATGAAAATCTTGATACTGCCCAACCTTACCCCTCGCCCATATTCTATGACTGGGATTTCTCCATGATGAGTCGCTATGAATGAACTTTAACCCTTGACCTTTTACTGGAACTGTTGTGCTGTGTCCTGGAAACCAATACTAAGGTTACAACTATGAGATGTTTTACCTTCATAAAACCCTGGTCGATGACTTCATGTTTGCTAAAGCAGTCATAACTGATGGTAGTTAGTTGCAGAATACATTTCGTTGGTCTTACAGGAGCTTGTTTTTTTGGTGTATTTTACTGAAGCAAAGACTGTTTACAAATTCAGCTGTCGGAGTCAAAACGATGGTAGTTATTTTTGCCCTGTATGTATCTTGTTTGTTGAAACAAGATAGAAGCCTTGGTCCATAGGAATTCTCAACTCAGATATTGACATACTAAATGAAAATAGATATTCGTTAGAATGTTTTTGGAAGCACTTCTCGTAGAAAAACATAGAGGAGAATTGGAATTTCAGTTTACTTCCTGAATTGAAATGGAGTTGACCCCAACACTACTTTTCAGAAGGGTTTTCAATATCCAGTCCCCAGTTGTTTGTACAGGGAATGTATTTTATACAACCTTCTTCATGATAAAAACTAGATGTTTGTTGTGAGATAGACAGCACATGTATGTTGCATTGATGTCTGATTACCCATGTACTTTGTCTGTTTAACTCTATGGGGATCTTTATTTGAAAAGTACATTTTATATTCTTCTGATTCTGAAGGACAATACATTTTATTTTTTGTGATTTACAACATTGTTTGACTGTGAACTCTTGTGTAACAATCTGTTAATTAAATTGTATTAGGTTCACTTTGTCTTTTTTCTAGTTCTGTGTGTTTTATTGATTGTATTTCTCGGGTGTGTGTGTGTGTGTGTGTGTTCATATTTTTTTTATTCGGATCCCCATTAGCCGATGCCAATGGCAACAGCTTGTCATACTGGGGTCTGACATATAACGAAAAAGATATCACAGACAAAATATTTTAAAAACATTAAAATGTAGTGTGTGTGTGTGTGTGTGCACGCATCTATCAGTTTCACATATGTGTCAGTACATACATACACAACAAATAGGTCACATTGTTTTTTGAAACCAGGTTTGCTGTTCACTTGCGGTATATAGGATGGAAGGGAGTTCCATGCACTCATGGCTCTGTATAATACTGTATGTTTCCTTGAATTTGTTCTGGACCTGGGGACTGTGAAAAGGCCCCTGGTGGCATGTCTGGTGTGGCAAGTGGGTGTGTAAGTGGAACATGCAACAATTTGGAATTTCCAAAACATTGTATCTTATAAAAACAAGAAGTGATGCAGTCAGTCTCTCCTCAACTCTTAGCCAAGAGAGACTGGCAATGCATAGTATTAATATTAACCCTCTGATTACAATGAAGAGCAAAACGTGCCGCTGTTCTGGGCCAGCTGCAGCTTAACTGGGACTTTCTTTGCAGCACCTGACCATATGACTGGACAATAATCAAGATAAGATAAAACTAGAGCCTGCAGGACTTGCTTTGTGGAGTGTGGTGTCAAAAAAGCAGAGCATCTCTTTATTAGACAGACCTCTCCCCATCTTTACAACCATTGAATCTATATGTTTTGACCATGACCGTTTACAATCCAAGGTGACACCAAGTAATTTAGTCTCCTCAAAAGTCACACCATTCATTACCAGATTCAGCTGAGGTCTAGAACTTAGGGAATGATTTGTACCAAATACAATGCTCTTAGTTTTAGATGTTCAGGACCAGTTTATTACTGGCCACCCATTCCACAACAGACTGCAACTCTTTAAGGGTTTCAGTGACTTCATTAGCTGTGGTTGCTGATGTGTATATGGTTGAACCATAAGCATACATGGACACACATGCTTTGTTTAATGCCAGTGGCATGTCATTTGTAAAAATAGAAAAGAGTAGAGTACCTAGAGAGCTGCCCTGTGGTACACCACACTTTACATGATTGACATCAAAGAAGCTTCCATTGAAGAAATCCCTCTGAGTTCTATTAGATAGATGGCTCTGAATCCACAATATGGCAGAGGTTGAAAAGCCATAACACAAAAGTTTTCTCAACAAAAGGTTATGGTCAATAATATCAAAGGCTGCATTGAAATCTAACAGTACAGCTCCCACAATCTTATTATTATTAACTTCTTTCAAACAAGCATTATTCATTTGTGTTGTTAGAACCAGTAAAGGCTGCTTTATCACTCTTGGGTAGTGGAATGACTTTGGCTTCCCTCCAGGCCTGAGGACAAAGACTTTTGTCTAGGCTCAGATTAAAGATAGGAGTGGCTATAGAGTCAGCTACCATCCTCAGAAGCTTTCCATCTAAGTTGTCAATGCCAGGTGGTTGTCATTATTGATCAATAATATTTTTTCTCAATTTGCAGTAAGTTAGCCAGTCACATGTGCAGCCCGACTTATTAGCCACTCCTTTTGCCCCATCTCTTTCAACCATACAATTTTTCCAATTCCTCATCAATCCATGGAGCCTTAACAGTTCTAACAGTCAGTTTCTTAACAGGTGCATGTTTATCAATAATTGGAAGAAGCAATTTCATAAATTCATCAAGTGTAGAGTCTGGATGCTCCTTATTAATCACATCAGAACAACAAATATGTTTTACATCATCCACATAAGAGTCACAGCAAAATCTTTTGTGTGATTTCTTCCATACTATTTTAGGCCCAGCTTTTGGAACTTTGGCTTTCCTGGATGTAGCCACTATATTGTGATCACTGCATCCAATGGGTACGGATACAGATTTAGAACAAAGTTCTACAGTATTAGTACTACAGTATTAGTAAAAATGTGATCGATACATGTGGATGATCTTGATCCTGTAGTGTTTGTAAACACCTTGGTAGGTTGATGAATAACCTGAACCAGATTACAGACACTGGTTACAGTAAGAAGCTTCCGCTTGAGAGGACAGCTTGATGAAAACCAGTCAATATTCAGGTCACCAAGAAAGTAGATCTCTCTGTTTACATCACATACACTATCAAGCATTTCACACATTATTTAGATACTGACTTTTAGCACTTGGTTGCCTATAGCAACAACCCCAAAATAAAAAAGCTTTAGATATGCCAAGTGAACCTGCAACCACAACACTTCAATAACACTTGACATAAGATCTTCTCTGAGCATTACAGGGATATGGCTCTGAATATATACAGCAACACCTCCCCCATAAGCATCCCTGTCTCTTCTATAGATGCTTTGTCATTATATTGCTACTGCTGTATCATCAAATTAATTAAGTGTCTCAGAAATGGCTAATATATGAATGTTATCTGATGTTAGCATGTTATTGATTTCATGAACCTTATTTCTAAGGCTACATATATTAATATGGGCTATTTTCAGCCCTTTCCTAGGTAGCTTATTAGAGATAGACATAATATGGAAAAGAGCAGACAAAGAAAGAGAAAAAATATATACATTCAGAAGTAAATTAATCAGTTGGGGGGTTGTGTGTGTGTGTGTGTGTGTGTGTGTGTGTGTGTGTGTGTGTGTGTGTGTGTGTGTGTGTGTGTGTGTGTGTGTGTGTGTGTGTGTGTGTGTGTGTGTACGTACTGCGGGGTTGAAGCTACGAACCCATAGGCTTGGTTCTCTCATCCCTTCCAGGCTTTTGGGAGGGAAGGTGGACAATGAGCCTTGCATAGTGGATGTAAGCAATGGTCCCCACGCGCCTCTGGCAGCTTTTATGGCTGGGGCGCGCTCCACCTCAATCTTCCTGTGGTCCATCTTCAGTTTCTCCGAGATCATTTCCCTCACTTTGTCCTCAGTCTCATGGGGATATTCTGCAATTCCGTCCACAACCATGTTATTCCACTTAGATTCTCCCTCGAGATAATCAGATTTCTAATTCATTGTTATCACGGATTCACATACAGAACTGATGTCCTCTCTCAATGACTTACAAATGTCTGTCATCTTGCCGTTCTCCTGTTTAAACTCATCGAGCTGACCCTGGGAGAACTGAAAGCTGTTCTTCAGGTCCTGGACCTCTCTGGTCAGGTCGTCCATTCTTTTATTAGTTGACTCCACCAGCGTTTGGATAAAACAGTTAAAGTTATTTTCTTGTTGTAACAACTGCTTGTAGAACTCTTTTTGTTAGTTTAAAATATCCTTCACATGTGATAGAGAGACATCACTGTCCTCAACGGTACTCCCACTGGCTTTGGTCTTTGTAATCCCAACAACGTAGGTTACGCTGTTACTCCTTGCGGTTCCAGGCAGGGCAGGTCACAGGGAAGATTAAAAACAACAACAAACAGCAGGGGTCTAGACAGCCACAAGCCCCAGATAATCCGAGGTCCCAGCCATAATGGCTAACCTCACACTTTCAAGACCTCAAGAAAACCCTGCTATCTTGATAGGCAGCTAGCTAGCAGCTAGTCTAGCTGCTTCTCCAAACAGCTCCTCAAACCCGGCCTTGTTGAGCAGGATCCCTGGACAGAGAGTAGCGGTCCCAGCAACTGATGCCAACCGCGTCGCTGGATCCAAACTCAAAAGGTAGGTAGCTAGCTAGTAACCAAACTTGTTCAATAGACTTTCAAAATTTCCCAAAATAACAAACTTTCCAAAACAACAAACTGAGCTCTCCCTCATTCTGCATTCAACAGGTTTTTAAAGTGAGTTCAGGTTCTAGATTCTGTGGGTTTCTGTCTCACTGTGAAGGTAATAAGCGACCCTGGTGGTTTCTGTCTCACTGTGAAAGTAATTAGAGACCCTGGTGGTTTCTGTCTCACTGTGAAGGTAATGAGAGAGCCTGGTGGTGAATGTGTGTAGTATGCAGTACCACCACTATCATTCAAATAAATACCCCAGGATCCACACCAAAAGGGTGTGTTTTTCTTCCTCTGGACAGACTCTGTGACCACATCCTGGATCAACGCTAAAAGGAAGTGTTTTTTTCCCTCTGGACAGACTCTGTGACCACATCCTGGATCAACGCTAAAAGGAAGTGTTTTCTTCCTCTGGACAGACTCTGTGACCACATCCTGGATCAACGCTAAAAGGAAGTGTTTTTTTCCCTCTGGACAGACTCTGTGACCACATCCTGGATCAACGCTAAAAGGAAGTGTTTTCTTCCTCTGGACAGACTCTGTGACCACATCCTGGATCAACGCTAAAAGGAAGTGTTTTCTTCCTCTGGACAGACTCTGTGACCACATCCTGGATCAACGCTAAAAGGACGTGCTTTTCTTCCTCTGGACAGACTCTGTGACCACATCCTGGATCAACGCTAAAAGGAAGTGTTTTCTTCCTCTGGACAGACTCTGTGACCACATCCTGGATCAACGCTAAAAGGAAGTGTTTTCTTCCTCTGGACAGACTCTGTGACCACATCCTGGATCAACGCTAAAAGGAAGTGTTTTTTTCCCTCTGGACAGACTCTGTGACCACATCCTGGATCAACGCTAAAAGGACGTGCTTTTCTTCCTCTGGACAGACTCTGTGACCACATCCTGGATCAACGCTAAAAGGACGTGCTTTTCTTCCTCTGGACAGACTCTGTGACCACATCCTGGATCAACGCTAAAAGGAAGTGTTTTCTTCCTCTGGACAGACTCTGTGACCACATCCTGGATCAACGCTAAAAGGAAGTGTATGGAAAGTGTCTCTCGGTGAATGTGTGTGTAGTTGTCTGTTTGTCCAGCTGCACTCTCTACTTCTGGTGTTTCTGTCTCGCTGTGAAGGTAATGAGAGCCACTGGGGGTTTCTGCCTCACTGTGAAGGAAATGGGAGACCCTGGGGGTTTCTGTCTCACTGTGAAGGTAATGAGAGACACTGGGGTTTCTGTCTCACTGTGAAAGTAATGAGAGACCCTGGGGGTTTCTGTCTCACTGTAAAGGTAATAAGACCCTGGGGGGGTTTTGTCTCACTGTGAAGGTTATGAGAGACCCTGGGGGGTGAGACAAAAACCACCAGGGTCTCACATATCCTTCACAGTGAGACAGAAACCACCAGGGTCTCTCATTACTTTCACAGCGAGATAGAAACCACCAGTGTCTCTCATTACCTTCACAGTGAGACAGAAACCCCCAGGGTCTCCCATTACCTTCACAGTGAGATAGAAACCACCAGTGTCTCTCATTACCTTCACAGTGAGACAGAAACCCTCAGGGTCTCTCATCACCTTCACAGTGAGACAAAAAAAAAACACAGGGTCGTATTACCTTCACAGTGAGACAGAAACCCCCCAGTTGCTCTCATTACTTTCACAGTGAGACAGAAACCCCCAGGTTCTCTCATTATATTCACAGTGAGACAGAAACCCCAGAGGACCAGAGAGTGCAGCTGGACAAACACACAACGACACACACATTCACCGAGAGACACTTTCCACACATATATACACATTATTGTGAAGGTCATCCTCTGAAGATTTTACCTGTGAACGTATCTGTAACAGTGGTTTCTGCGTCTGTCTCAATCAGGGATTGTATCATGCTGTAAATGGGTCCGTAAAACTCTTGATTCTTAAGTCCTTATAAATTGTTCTAAGAATATAAGTTGTTCATAAGTAGTTAGCTCATAATTAGTTCTTAAATATAGGTCAATGATAACACCCTCTGATTTCATGACCTTCAGTGTATGATTTCTCCATCAAGAAAATCCCTGCTATTAATCTCCTCAATCAATGACTGTGTTCATTTCTTCTGGTATAGTCTTTCAGGGATGATAGTCATTTCTTTGTGTTTAACAAATTATTTGACAGTGAACTCTTTTTTTTTTTTTTTTACAAATTCAATTGTAGTCATATGGTGCAGCTCTTGATTTTGACCATCAATACAGTTTAATGACAGTAATCCAAATTTGAACAAAATTGCCTACGGTGGGCTCGCAGTGGTCATGACGCTATCAAACTGTACCAGAAGTGAGATGGGTCAAATCCAGTTCTCATTGGCCACAGAAGCAGTCCTTTGTCACCTTCTCGGCTGGCCATTGGATGAAAGACTCCCACACCCCGGTCCCTCGTTCAGGTGACTTATCCAACAAACCGCCCACTTCGGATGCTGAGCTTGTGACTGGCAACCGACTGGTTAATAACCGGCCGAAGACCGAAGTCACGACGCCAATGAAATAGAGTTCTCATTCAACACTGCCCACAGTCTCTCTATAATAGTCAGGCTAGTGCTACAAGGTCCGTCTTTACATTTTGCGGTTGACAGCAGGGCGTTTCGGTTCGGAAATTGCAAACACGAAACAGAAAAGCTCACAGGACAAGGAGACCAGAGAGGTGCGTGACAGCAGAGAGAGAGAGAGACAGAGAGAGAGAGAGAGAGAGAGAGAGAGAGAGAGACAGAGAGAGAGAGAGACAGAGAGAGAGAGAGAGAGAGAGAGACAGACAGAGAGAGAGAGAGAGAGAGAGAGAAAGAGAGAGAGAGAGAGAGAGAAAGAGAGAGAGAGAGAGAGAGACAGAGAGAGACAGAGAGAAAGAGAGAGAGAGAGCAGAGAGAGAGAGAGACAGAGAGAGAGAGAGAGACAGAGAGAGAGAGAGAGAGAGAAAGAGACTACCCTACACAGTTGCTACTAAATCTGACATCATCACAATTATATCCCAAGAGGTCGGAATCACTTGAATGCGAAGATGACCGACGCGGTCGTGGACGGCAAATTGGAGGCGGTGAAACAGGCTACTAAATATGTCAAAGAGACCGAGAACGTTGCGGAAAAATATTCTGCGATGACCGTTAGCAAGAACAGCGACATGAACATGAACGTGGGTGAATTGCAATCCGCAGCATTTACTGCCGTGCCAACTCTCAAACCCATCAAGAAGGTAAGAAGCAAATCACAGTCATCATCACCATCATCAGCATCATCATCATCATTCACTACCGTAGTCCTAGGATACTGTTGTGGTAACTGCGTACATACGGGATGGAGAGATGCGTGCAGGATCTGCCTGCTATAGCATACTCACGAGAAGAAACATCCTATTGCATGTCTGACCTTCTAAAATATTACATTTCACAGTCATACCAAATATGTGTTTCACCTTATGTTACCCAATGATAAAGGTTTTATTTATTTACTGAGAAATCCTGAATTTAGAGCAGGACCTTTATTGTTATAATATACAGGTAGGTGTCATAATAAAGGAAACGTGTGTTAATGTGGTGTTGGGCCATCAGGAGCCAGAACACCTTCACAATGCTCGTTGGAATAGAAGTGTAACTGCCAAAATAATGGAAACACGTGAGTAAATGAGGAATACAAAGTATATTAAAGGCAGGTGCTTCCACACAGGTGTTGTTCCTGAGTTAATTAAGCAATTAACATCCCATCATGCTTAAGCCGGGTGTACACTACACGATTTTGGCCCCGATTTAGCTCTCCCAGACACGTTTTTGAGATCGGAAACTAAATCTCTATGCGCGACCGTCACCGACGCTCGTTTCAATGTGAGCGGTTCACAGAGACGCAATCAGAGGACTACCGATCTCGTCTTTTGAGCAGTCCTAGACGTCCCGATATCTTCAAAACATTTATTTGAAGCCAAAGTGTCAAGTAGTTACAGCTCTGTAGTTCATAAGCAATGTTTTTCCATTCAAAATGTTGGCTAGATATTTTATCTCTGTATGGGAAGTGTGAACGGCTGACGGAAAAGGTTTATGAGGCTGCTTTAGGCCAGCTGCCTTGTATAGCGACGTTACATCTAATCACATGATTGTTTTCGTTAGACAACGTTGTATCGACCAAGTGAAGAATCTTGTAATGTGTGACCCCTGTCTGTGCGACATCGTTTAAGGTGGGGGGGGGGGGGGGGGGGGGACATCACGACTTTCAAAATCCTAACATCGCCGAGCCTCTCACATTAAACGACCGTCTTTCTTTCCAGTAGTTTTTCTTCTCCGTGTTCCCAGCGTAGTGGTGCGCACAGCAGACGATGTGGCACAGATGGTGGTCACAACCCGTACGAAACAATATTGCAGTTAAAGTGCAGTATATCTGCAGTATGATGTAAACACTGCGTCCAAAATAACATTTTTTTAAATTTTTTATTACTGAAGTAATTCTGCAGTGGTTCTGCAGTTACAGTGCCGCTATTCTGCAATATCTGCGTCCAAAATAACACAGTCGACTGCAGTTACTGCACTTTTACTGCAGTTTCAAAACATCAGTCTTTTTTTGTAAGGGACACTACAAGATTCTTCAACGTGATTATATTTAACGTAGCTACGAGCTGTGACTCAAAGAAGACTCATGAACGTTAAGTCAGACATCCACGCTTGCCATACAGAGATGAAGTATCTAGCCAACATTTTGAATGGAAAAACATTGCTTGTGACCTTCAGAGCTGTAACTACTTGACACTTTGGCTTTGGTTAAAGGTAAATACAAACTCATACTACAGTAATAGTGGTCAACCCTCCTGCTGGAGTCAACACATTCTGGGTGATGTGAAACAACTGCATCATCTCGCTGGTTTCTTCTCTGGGGAGCTCTCCTTGGCTATTGCTGATCACCGTTCTCAAAACGTGTCGTTGCGCGTCTCACACAACAAGAGCGTTGCAGATTTTGTGCTGAGAAAATATCGGGACATCTGTGACTGCTCAAAGAAGAGATCGGTAGGCTTCAGATTGCGTCTTTTGATCCGCTCACATTAAACGAGCGTCGGTGACTGCGGTGCGCCCAGAGTCGGCAATGGGATCGGGATTTTGTCTCCGATCTCAAAAACATGCCTGGGACAGCTAAATCGTGGCCAAAATCATGTAGTGTACACTCATTCGGCTTTATTAGTGTGCGCACCACTACACCTGCAAGACAAACAAAAACTACTGGAAAGACGGTCGTTTAATGTGAGAGGCTCAGCAGAACCAGTTAGGATTTTGAACGTCGTGTAATAAACATCCGGCCTTAGGGTCATAAAAAAATTCTGGGCAGGCCATTATTTTGGCTACCATTGGGAAAGGGAAAGGGGGATATCTAGTCAATTGTACAACTGAATGCCTTTAACTGAAATGTGTCTTCCGCATTTAACCCACAACCCTCTGAATCAGAGAGGTGGGGGGGGGGGGGGGGGCTGCCTGCCTTAATCGAAATCCACGTCTTCGGCGCTATTGCTATGCCCGCATAGGATGACCATGCCCCCATCCACAGGGCACGAGTGATCACTGAATGGTTTGATGATAATGAAAATATGTAAACCATAATCCATGGCGGTCTCAGTCACCAAATCTCAACCCAATTGAATACTTATGGGAGATTCAGAAGTGGCGCCTTCGAGGCAGCGTTTTCCACCGCTATAAACAAAAAAAAACCACAAAATGATGGAATTTGTCGTGGAACAATGGTGTCGCATCCCTCCAATAGAGATCCAGACATGTCTAGAATCTATGCCAAGGTGCATTGAAGCTGTTCTGGCAAGTGGAGGCCCAACGCCCTGTTAATACTCTTCATGTTGGTGTTCCTTTATTTTTAGCCGTTACCCGCATGTTTATTGTAATGAACATCTTCCTTGAATACACTATATATACACTATATATACAAAACCATGTGGACACTCCTTCAAATTAGTGGATTCAGCTATTTCAGCCACACCTGTTGCTGACCGGTTTATAAAATCGAGCGCATACCCATACAATCTCCATAGACAAACATTGGCAGTAGAATGACCCGTACTGAAGAGCTCAATGACTTTCAACGTGGCACCGTCATAGGATGCCACCTTTCCAACAAGTCAGTTCATCAAATTTCTGCCCTGCTAGAGCTGCCCCCGGTCAACTGTAAGTGCTGTTATTGTGAAGTGGAAACGTCTAGGAGCAACAACGGCTCAGCCACGAAGTGGTAGGCCACACAAGCTCACAGAACGGAACCGTAGAGTGCTGAAGCGTGTAGAGCGTAAAAATCATCTGTCCTCGGTTGCAACACTCACTACCGAGTTCCAAACTGCCTCTGGAAGCAACGTCAGCGCAATAACTATTCGTTAGGAACTTCGTGAAATAGGTTTCCATGGCCAAGTAGCCGCACACAAGCCTAAGATCACTATGTGCAATGTCAAGCGTCGGTTGGAGTGGTGTAAAGCTCGCCGCCATTGGACTCTGGAGCAGTGGAAATACATTCTCTGGAGCGATGAATCACGCTTCACCATCTGGCAGTCTGACGGACAAATCTGGGTTTGGCAGATGCTAGGAGAACGCTACCTGCCCCAATGCATAGTGCCGACTGTAAAGTTTGGTGGAGGAGGAATAATGGTCTGGGGCTGTTTTTTTTCATGGTTCGGGCTAGGCCCCTTAGTTCCAGTGAAGGGAAATCTTAACACTACAGCATACAAGGACATTCTAGACAATCCTGTGCTTCCAACTTTGTGGCAACAGTTTGGGGAAGGCCCTTTCCTGTTTTCAGCATGACAATGCCTCCGTGCACAAACTGAGCTCCATACAGAAATTGTTTGTCAAGATTGGTGTGGAAGAACTTGACTGGCCTGTATAGAGCCCTGATCTCAACCCCAACAGAGACTAACTAAATACTTAGGCTAATCCCAAGAGTATGTTTCAGTAAAGACAGACCCAGTATTGTCAGAGGATAAAAGTAGGCTGCTACAGATGGAAACTTGCTATGATCCAACCAACATCATGAAGGGATGTCCATTACGAACTGATTGACTGGTGCACTACCACTTTGATTTGTATGCTAACCCCAGAGGGTGGACGGGACAAGCCTTTGCTCTCTGTTGTAGCATCCAGGGCTTATTCAACTCTTGGTTCAAACCAAATTTGATTTGTTCTACTCTTGTTTGTGTGTGTCCCACATGGCACACTATTCCCCAAATAGTCCATATGGGTCATGGTTTAAAGTAGTGGACTTTAAAGGGAATAAGATGCCATTTGGGATGCATCCTGTGAAAGACTGTTAGTATGAACGGTAAACTGGCCAGCGCACGCTATATTTAGAGTTCTGGGTTTGGAGATGAATTAATCTCAGAACATAGCTAAGTCTGCTGAGTCTACCTTCTGGTAGCAGGACAATATGTGGACCGAGTGTTAACTAATCTAGTGGCGCTGACTAAGATGTATGCATAGTATCCTCAGAATGTATACAAGTTATGCTACAACATGACATCCAGGGATACGTCCCAAATGGCACCCGATTCCCTTTATAGTGCACTACATATGACCAGGGCCAATAGTTTAGGTGTAATTTGGGACGCATAGGGCTTATACAACCCAACACCCCTCCCGAGTGGCGCAGCGGTCTAACATGCTGACGCGAGCATTGCAAAAATAAATTTAAACATACATGTTTTTCAATTATTGCACCCACACTGCTTGCGCATGCCAACGAGCGTCTGCATTGCCAAGCACTAAAATAGAAGTCAGTTCTATTTGTGACACTGAATGCGGTGCAAGTCCTGCCTCTCCCATCTCTCCTTATTGGTTTATAGAAGCAGATGCCCATGTGCCATCTCCTCATTGGTTATATCCACGTGGGTGATTGAAAGATGAACTGAGTTCGGTTGGTCATCGTGGTAACTGAAAGTTAGATGCCAATCGCCATAAAAAGTCCAAAGAAGAAAAGGCCTGGAAGGAGGAGAGATGACTAGAAACGATTCGATTGACCGTTTTATGTGTGGATTAATTGTCGGAGTAGAGGACCTTGTGCATTCAAGGTAAAATAACAACCCAATGTTTATACACCAGGACAAATTAGCTAGCAACAGCAAGCTAGCTAGCTAAATTGCCATAACTGCTTTTCGACCTGTCCCCAAATTAATATAATTGGTTCAGAGTTTGTTTTGATATTTTAACCTGCGTGTCGTGATCACGTTTGGTGTGGGGGGACAAAATCAATTTGCGCATGATGGCGCATGCATGCTGCCGGTTTGGGTACGGTGTAAGGCACTGCATCTCAGTGCTAGAGGCGTCACTACAGACCCTGGTTTGATTCCAGGCTGTGTCACAACCGGCCGTGATTGAGAGTCCCATAGGGCGGTGCACAATTGGCCCAGCGTCGTCCGGCTTAGGGTTTGGCAGGGGTAGGACGTCATTGTAAATAAGAATTTGTTCTTAACTGACTTGCCTAGTTAAATAAAGGTTAAAATAAAATAAATGAATATTGCCGCAGACTCCCTGGTAGGCCTGACAATATGTGGATTGAGCAGGCTAGACCCTCAGCCGTATTCACAAAGCGTCTCAGAGTGCTGATCTCAGATAAGTTTTCCCTTTTAGATAATAATTAATAAGATTATATGTACAGCCGGTATCTGATCCTAGATCAGCACTCCTACTCTGAGAAACATTGTGATTACGGGTCCTGGTGTTTAAACAGTGGATATGGGAAGAATGTGGTCTGAGTCTTATGAAAATAAATCTGTGTGTTATAAATTCATGTGAGAGGCTGTGAGCCAGGGCTCCTGACTGTGGTCAAACTGTGCCACATGTAAAGGTGTTGAGTAAGAAGATGAATTTACAGGGTTAAAATAGTGAAGAAGATTATGTATACACTGAACATAGATTATGTAAACACTAAACATAGATTATGTAAACACGGAACATAGATCAATCTAAAAAGTATTTACCAAAAATATGCTTTTCTTTTGCATGAGTGGGAAGCAGTATTTGGGGAAAATAAGTAGCTTTATTATGGTTTTCTAAAACCAAACAAACACATTTTAAATAGAAGAGTGATTTATTTACCCCAAGTCTCAACCGGGGTCTCTCTCCGTACCAAATGGCTGGACAGTTATGCAAGTTGGGATTGTAGTTATAGGCCTGAGAATGTGTCATCAAGGCTGTCATCAAGGCAACGGGCGGCTACTTTGAAGAATCTCAAATATATTTGGATTTGTTTAACACTTTTTTGGTTACTACATGATCCCATATGTGTTATTTCATAGTTTTGATGTCTTCACTATTATTCTACAATGTAGAAATATAAAAACCCCTCAATGAGTAGGTGTGTCCAAACGTTTGAGTGTGTGTGTGTGTCCCCGTTTGTGCGTGTGTGTGTGGTGGAGACTGCGTGTGTGTGGGTGGGGGGAGATAGCACTGCTCTGCCTACTTCCTCCTCTTCAATCTACCCACTAGTAACACAACAGTACACCTCCTGGGAGGAATGTGGCTGAGAATGGAGTCATCATTACAATAAATTTATTAAAGCTTTTACCTTTCATGTTATCACTTAGGTAATAGGCAGTCCTTTCATTTAGATAATAGGCAGTCATATCACTTAGGTAATATGTAGTCATATCACTTAGGTAGTAGGCAGTCATATCACTTAGGTAATAGGCAGTCATATCACTTAGGTAATAGGCAGTCATATCACTTAGGTAATAGGCAGTCATATCACTTAGGTAATAGGCAGTCATGAAAGACTACCTCTTAGGAAAAACAATGTTCTACATTAGTCAAACATTCAAAGCCATTTTATTTTGTGATAGCATCTTATGGCATACTTTGTTTACGTCAAGGTCAAGCTCAGATATTCATTTTAATATACACTGCATGTTTGATGTAGAAGATAAGCTATTAGCAAATAGAACGAACTTGTATGCTTACTTACTATCTAGGCTTTATGTCTGTTGATCTTATGACTGAAACTGTTCTGGTCCCTCGTGGATATAAATTCAACACTAAAATCAAACAGTAACTCTATTGATAACATTGTTTAATCTGGAACAGTAAGTCATGTCTCTATTTCTGTCATTACCAGCAGTACTGAGTCATGCTGCAGTGCTGTGCTCACAGTGTTTGACTATCAGTCAAATCAGATAAAATGCTTACTTATACAAGCCCTTAATGCAGGGAAGCTTAAATCAATTTTACATCATTTCTATCAGCATGTTAAATGTGCAACCAGAGGGAAAAAACCTCTAGACCACCTTTACTCCACACACAGAGATGCGTACAAATCTCTCCCTCACCCTCCATTTGGCAAATCTGACCATAATTCTATCCTTCTGATTCCTGCTTACAAGCAAAAATTACAGCAGGAAGCACCAGTGACTCGGCCTATAAAAAAAGTGGTCAGATGAAGCGAATGCTTACGCTACAGGACTGTTTTGCTAGCACAGACTGGAATATGTTCCGGCATTCTTCCAATGGCATTGAGGAGTACACCACATTAGTCACTGGCTTCATCAATAAGTGCATCGATGATGTCGTCCCCACAGTGACTGTACTTACATACCCCAACCAGAAGCCATGGATTACAGGCAACATTCGCACCGAGCTAAAGGGTAGAACTGCCGCTTTCAAGGAGCGGGAGTCTAACCCGGAAGCTTATGAGAAATCCCGCTATGCCCTCTGACGAACCATCAAACAGGCAAAGTGTGACTATGACGGCTGGAGTCTTTGATAATTTTTAGGGCCTTCCTCTGACACCGCCTGGTATAGAGGTCCTGGATGGCAGGAAGCTTGGCCCCGGTGATGTACTGGGCCGTACGCACTCCTCAATTTCACTGTAAGGTCTACACTTGTTGTATTCGGCGCATGTGACAAATACAAATTGATTTGATTTTAACCAACAATGCAGTTTTAAGAAAATAGTAAAAAAAATATTTACTAAATAAACTAAAGTCATTTAAAAAAAAAAAGTAACACAATAAAATAACAATAATAAAGCTATATACAGGAGGTACTAGTACCGAGTCAATGTGCGGAGCTACAGGTTAGTCGAGGTAATTTGTACATGTACAGTGCATTCGGAAAGTATTCAGACTCCTTTTCTTTTTCCACATTTTGTTACCTTACAGACTTATTCTAAAATGTATTAAATATTTTTTTCTCCTCATCAATCTACACACCCTTAATGACAAAGCAAAAACAGGTTTTTAGACATCTTTGCAAATATACTTTAAAAAACCCTGAAATATTACACTTACATATGTATTCATACCCTTTACTCAGTGTTTTGTTGAAGCACCTTTGGCAGCAATTACAGCCTCGACTCTTCTTGGGTATGACACTACGATACACCTGTATTTGGGGAGTTTCTCCCATTCTTATCTGCAAATTCTCTCAAGCTCTGTCAGGTTGGATGGGGAGCTTTGCTGCACAGCTATTTTTCAGGTCTCTCCAGAGATGTTAGATTGGGTTCTAGTCCGGGAACTGGCTGAGCCACTCAAGAACATTCAGAGACTTGTCCCGAAGCCAGTCCTGCGTTGTCTTGGCTGTGTGCTTAGGGTCGTTGTCCTGTTGGAAGGTGAACCTTTGTCTCAGTCTGAGATCCTGAGCGCTCTGGAGCAGGTTTTCATCAAGGATCTCTCTGTACTTTTCTCCGTTCATCTTTCCCTCGATCCTGACTAGTCTCCCAGTCCCTACCGCTGAAAAACATCCCCACAGCATGATACTGCCACCACCCTTCCCCAGATCTGTGCCTCGACTGAATCCTGTCTCGGAGCACTACGGACAATTCCTTCGACCTCATGGCTTGGTTTTTGCTCTGACATGTACTATCAACTGTGTAACTTTATTTAGACTGCTGTGTGCCTTTCCAAATCATGTCCAATCAATTGAATTGAAAACAGGTGGACTCCGATTAAGTTGTAGAAACATCTCAAGGATGTTCAGTGGAAACAGGATGCACCTGAGCAAAATGTTGAGTGTCATAGCAAAGAGCCCGAATACTTATGTTAATGAGGTATTTCGGTTTTTTATTTGTAAGAAATTTGCAAAAAATTCTAAAAACCTGTTTTTGCTTTGTCATTATAGGGTATTATGTGTAAATTGATGAGGATTTTTTATTAATTTAATCAATTTTATAATAAGGCTGTAACATAACAAAATGTGGAAAAAGTCAAAGGGTCTGAATACTTTCCGAAGGCATTGTAGGTAGGCATAAAGTGACTATGCAAAGATAATAAACAGCTAGTAGCAGCAGTGTAAAAACAAAGGGGGGGGTCAATGTAAATAATCCGGGTGTCCATTTGATGAATTGTTCATCAGTCTTATAGGTTGGGGGTAGAAGCTGTTAAGGAGCCTTTTGGACCTAGACTTGGCGCTCCGGTACCACTTGCCGTGCTGGAGCAGAGAACAGTCTATTACTTGGGTGACTGGAATCTTAGAATTTTTGGGGGGCCTTCCTCTGACAGTATCTACAGTACCAGTCAAAAGTTTAGACACACCTACTCATTCAAGTTTTATTTTTTATTTTGACTTTTTTCTACTATTCTCTACAAAACTATGAAATAACGCATGGAATCACGCAGTAACTAAAATAGTGTTAAACAAATCAAAATATAGTTTATTAAAAATATAGATTTTTCAAAGTAGCCACCCTTTTCCTTGATACAGCTTTGCACACTCTTGGCATTCTCTTAGTCAGCTTCACCTGGAATGTTTTTCCATCAGTCTTGAAGGAGTTCCCACATATGCTGAGCACTTGTTGGCTGCTTTTCCTTCACTCTGTGGTCCAACTCATCCCAAACAATCTCAATTGGGTTGAGGTTGTGCGATTGTGGAGGGCAGGTCATCTGAGGCAGCACTCCATCACTCTCCTTCTTGGTCAAATAGCCCTTATACAGCCTGGAGTTGTGTTGGGTCATTGTCCTGTTGAAAAACAAATGATAGTCCCACTAAGCGCAAACCAGATGGGATGGCGTATTGCTACAGAATGCTGTGGTAGCCATGCTGGTTAAGTGTTCCTTGAATTCTAAATAAATTACAGATAGTGTCACCAGCAAAGCACCCCCACACCATCACACCTCCTCCTCCATGCTTCACGTTGGGAACCACACATGCGGAGATTATCCATTCACCTACTCTGCGTCTCACAAAGACACAGCAGTTGGAACCAAAACTCTCAAATTTGGACTCTTCAGACCAAAGGACAGATTTCCACCGGTCTAATGTCCATTGCTCATGTTTCTTGGCCCAAACAAGTCTCTTCTTCTTATTTGTATCCTTTAGTTGTGGTTTCTTAGCAGCAATTTGACCATGAAGGTCTGATTCACGCAGTCTCCTCTGAACAGTTGATGTTGATATGTGTCTGTTACTTGAACTCTGTGAAGCATGTATTTGGGCTGCAATTTCTGAGGCTGGTAACTCTAGTGAACTGATCCTCTGCAGCAGAGATACCTCTGGGTCTTCCTTTCCTGTGGCGGTCCTCATGATCATCATCATGATGGTTTTTGTGATTGCAGTTTTAGAAACTTTCAAAGTTCTTGAAATGTTCCACATTGACTGACCTTCATGTCTTAAAGTATCGATGGACTGTCATTTCTCTTTGCATATTTGAGCTGTTCTTGCCATTATATGGACTTGGTATTTTACCAAATAGGGCTATCTTCTGTATACCACGCCTACCTTGTCACAACACAACTGATTGGCTCAAACACATTAAGAAGGAAAGAAATTCCACAAATTAACTTTTAAAAAGGCACACCTTTTAATTGAAATGCATTCCAGGTGACTAACTCATGAAGATGATTGAGAGAATGCCAAGAGTGTGCAAAGCTGTCATCAAGGCAACGGGCGGCTACTTTGAAGAATCCAAAATATATTTGGATTCGTTTAACACTTTTTTTGGTTACCACATGATTCCATATGTGTTATTTCATAGTTTTGATGTCTTCACTACTATTCTAAAATGTAGAAAATAGTACAAATAAAGAAAAACCCTTCAATGAGTAGGTGTGTCCAAACGTTTGACTGGTACTGTAGGTCCTGGATGGCAGGAAGCTTGGCCCCAGTGATGTACTGGGCCTTACGCACTACCCTCTGTATCATCTTACGGTCGGATGCAGAGCAGTTGCCATACCAGGCAGTGATGCAACCGGTCAAAAAGGTGTTTGATAAAGAATGTATGCATATATCATGTCAGAGCAAAAACCAAGCCATGAGGTTGAAGGAATTGTCCGTAGAGCTCCAAGACAGGATTGTGTCGAGGCACAGATTTACGGAAGGGTACCAAACATTTCTGCAGCATTGAAGGTCCCCGAGAACAAGTTTGGAACTACCAAGACTCTTCCTAGAGCTGGCTGCCTGGCCAAACTGAGCAATCGGGGGAGAAGGGCCTTGGTCAGGGAGGTGACTCCAGATTTCCTCTGTGGAGATGGGAGAACCTTCCAGAAGGACAACCATCTCTTCAGCACTCCAACAATCAGGCCTTTATGGTAGAGTGGCCAGACGGAAGCCACTCCTCAGTAAAAGGCACATGACAGCCCCCATGGAGTTTGCCAAAAGGCCCCTAAAGGACTCTCAGACCATGAGAAACAAGATTCTCTGGCCTGATTAAACCAATATTGAACTCTTTGACCTGAATGCCAAGCGTCACGTCTGGAGTAAACCAGGCACCGCTCATCACCTGGCCAATGCCGTCCCTACGGTGAAGCATGGTGGTGGCCCATCATGCTGTGAGGATGTTTTTCAGTGGCAAGGACTGCGAGACTAGTCAGGTTGGAGGGAAAGATGAACGGTACAGAGAGATCCTTGATGAAAACCTGCTCCAGAGTGCTCAGGACCTCAGACTGGGGCGAAGGTTCACCTTTCAACATGGCAACAACCCTATGCACACAGCCAAGACAAGGCAAGAGTGGCTTCGGGACAATCTCTGAATGTCCTTGAGTGACCCAGCCAGAGCCCAGACTTGAACCCGATCTAACCTCTCTGGAGAGAACTGAAAATAGCTGTTACAGCAACGCTCCCCATCCAACCTGACAGACCTTGATAGGATCTACAGAGAAGAATGGGAGAAACACCCCAAATACAGGTATACCAAGCTTGTAGCGTCATACCCACTCTTGCGTTGTGTTATTGACTTTACGTTTGTTTATGTGTAACTCTGTGTTGTTTTTGTCGCACTGCGTTGCTTTACCTTGGCCAGGTCGCAGTTGTAATTGAGAACTCGTTCTCAACTGGCCTACCTGGTTAAATAAAGGTGAACATTTTTTAATAATAATAAATAAATACCAAAGAAGACTTGGCGCTTTGATCGCTGCCAAAGGTGCTTCAACAAAGTACTGAATAAAGGGTATGAATACTTATGTAAATGTTATATCTCTCTTTTTTTATTTTCAAGAAATTTGTGAAAAATGTAAAAAAAAAACGTTTTTGCTTTGTTTTAATGGGGTATTGTTATGCCATTATGGGGTATTGTGTGTAGATTGATGAGGGGAAAAAACGATGTAATCCATTTTAGAATAAGTCTGTAACGTAACAAAATGTGGAAAATGTCAAGGGGTCTAAATACTTTTCGAATGCACTGTATGTGTGACCGGACCTTTTCAAATCGTAGTTGACTACCCCTGGTCTATGGATTACACCTCCTGTCCTGTCCTGTCCTGTCCTGTCCTGTACTGTACTGTACTGTCCTGTTCTGTCAGATGGCGTGGTAGTATTAGTGGTGCCACTCTAAGTGGTTAATGTTCCTCTATACTTAGCCTGTTCTCTGCTCCTACACCTCCTATTGACAATCACTAGGGGATCACAGAGGCCAGGGGAGCCAAAAGACCTACTCAGCCATCTAAGAGACAGAAGGAGTATTTTTAGGATGACTAGATGGGTATAGGAATGCACTGTAGGCTTGTAGCCAGCACAAACTGATCTGGAACCAGGCTAGGAGGCTCATGGAAACGAAGGTTTAATTCCACCTCAATCCCCTTTTTATTAGCTAGGAGTCGTGTCTGACTGGGAACACACAGTAGGAAAGGAAGAGCTGTTGGCAATGGCCTCAGATAGATTAAGTAAGGCAGGACTGAGAGTTCGGTGTGTGTGTGTGTGTGTGTGTAGTGTCTTGTGTGCAGGTGTGTTAAACATAAGGTCTGCGGCTCTAGCTAGCATGTAGTTGCCAAGGACAAGACCGAGACAGACAGACAGAGGGGGAGAGGAGGGATTGTTCAGGTTGGACAGTTTGGACACCCCCACTTTCTACATAATGTTCATTAGACATGATGGTGATCTCCAATGCCTGAAACCTCCCCTGTCTGTCTGGTCTTGGGGTGTGTATGTTCAGTAATAATAACCTAGTAGCAACGTAACGCCAGGGACACACAGGACCATCACTCAGACAGCGACGCGCAGGACCATCACTCAGACAGAGAAACAGAGGCTGAGGGAAAGAGGCAGAGCTAGAGTCTAAGAGCTGACCATGGAGAAGGACAGACAGGGAACCATGACATATAGAAAACCACAACATGGATATGGGCATCGGCACGGGATGGAGCAGGCAAGTTACCTACTCTTTACGAAGTTGTTTAACGTAATTATTCTTTATGCAGACCTATAAACAGTTTTTATATAGTGTTTTAGTCCAGAATATGTCTCTGTTCTGTAATCGGATACCTACTGTATAAGACACTTAGATATTAAGATTTTACTGAGCTACAGTTCATATAAGGAAATCAGTCAATTTTAAAATAAATTCATTAGGCCCTAATCTATGGATTTCACATGACTGGGCAGGGGTGCAGCCATGGGTGGGCCTGGGAGTGCATAGGCTCACCCACTTGCCAACCAGGCCCACTCACTTGCCAACCAGGCCCACCTACTGGGGAGTTAGGCCCAGCCAATCAGAATGAGTTTTTCCCCACAAAAGGGCTTTGTGGGGCCTGCAGATGAAGAAACTGGATGTGGAGGTCCTGGGTCCTTTGCATATTCATTCCTGTCTCTAATTACAACACTGCCCCTTTAAGGCTCTCCTGGAGGATGGTTGGCCACTCTTGGTAGCCTGTAAAATATTGCAACTTTTACAATTACAATACTTTTTATGTCTTTATAAAATATGTCGAGGGCAGTTCAAAATGGCTGTAGGCTACCTGTGAAAGGCTGTAGGCTACGTGCGAAAGGCTGTAGGCTACGTGCGAATGGCTGTAGACTACGTGCGAAAGGCTGTAGGCTACGTGTGAATGGCTGTAGGCTACGTGTGAAAGGCTGTAGGCTACGTGTGAATGGCTGTAGGCTACGTGTGAATGGCTGTAGGCTACCTGTGAATGGCTGTAGGCTACCTGTGAATGGCTGTAGGCTACGTGCGAAAGGCTGTAGGCTACGTGTGAATGGCTGTAGGCTACCTGTGAATGGCTGTAGGCTACGTGTGAATGGCTGTAGGCTACGTGTGAATGGCTGTAGGCTACGTGTGAATGGCTGTAGGCTACCTGTGAATGGCTGTAGGCTACGTGTGAATGGCTGTAGGCTACGTGTGAACGGCTGTAGGCTACCTGTGAATGGCTGTAGGCTACGTGCGAATGGCTGTAGGCTACCTGTGAATGGCTGTAGGCTACGTGTGAATGGCTGTAGGCTACCTGTGAATGGCTGTAGGCTACCTGTGAATGGCTGTAGGCTACGTGTGAATGGCTGTAGACTACCTGTGAATGGCTGTAGTCTTTGTGGGAAAACACCGTTCTCAAAAGCACACCTCACAGCTAGCGGTTTCATGAGACAGAGATGAACATTTCCATGAGAAACTAAGAAAGAGGGAAGATCTGAAGATGCATCGATGGGTTACTAATCCTATTCCTATTCCTAATATGTATCGATGGGTTACTAATCCTATTCCTATTCCTAATAATTCCTACTAATCCTAATCCTATTCCTAATATGATTAGGAATTACTAATCCTATTCCTAATATGGCACACTTAACCAGCCATGCTGGTTAAGTGTGCCATATTAAATGTTTATAAAATAATTCCCTCAACATTTCTGTGGTCGTATTTTGGCTAGGCTACTTTGTAACAAGGTAAGACATGCTTCATAAAATGACATTAAAACTTTTTAGGTTTTAAACTATTACGTTTATGAGTTTTTAAATAGTTTCACAATGCTGACCTCCTCCACACAGATTGGAGGTAGGTGATATGCGGTGCGTAACAGTCACTGTCCTTCTCTCTCCGGGTCCTGTGACCATTTTGATCTGAACGAACCGTGCCTCATCCTCGCGTATGTCCGACAGAATCAAGCCTTTTGACCAGGGATCAACAACTAGATTCAGCCGATGTCAGGACTTCATGTTGGGAAAAGCACAACATTGAAATGGACTCCATCTAGAAGTGAGTTGATTAGGTTATATTAGGTTATATTGCACCTAACTCTGGAACTTGCGCTGAATTCTTCAAAGTGTAGCCTACATGTTCTAGATGAAAATTTCAACACATTAATGTATCTTATAAAAACAAGAAGTGATGCAGTCAGTCTCTCCTCAACTCTTAGCCAAGAGAGACTGGCATGCATAGTATTAATATTAACCCTCTGATTATAATGAAGAGCAATGGGTGCCGCTCTGTTCTGGGCCAGCTGCAGCTTAATTAGGACTTTCCTTGTAGCACTCGACCACATGACCACCAGACATTTACATTACATGCCACCAGGGGTCTTTTCACAGTCCCCAAATCCAGAACAAATTCAAGAAAGTGTACAGTATTATATAGAGACATTATTGCATGGAACTCCCTTCCATCTCATATTGCTCAAATAAACAGCAAACCTGGTTTTAAAAAAAACGATAAAGCAACACCTCACGTCACAATGCCTCTCCTGTATTTGACCTATATAGTTTGTGTGTATGTACTGATATGTAGGATATGTGTGTCTTTTTTGAAATATATGTAGTTCTGTCCTTGAGCTGTTCTTGTCTATTAGTATTCTGTATTATGTCATGTTTTGTGTTCTGTGTGGACCCCAGGAAGAGTAGCTGCTGCTTTCGCAACAGCTAATGAGGATCCTAATAAAATACCTAAACAATTTCCCCATGTCATTGGAGTGAAAGAAAACAGGAAATTCCCTTAAATTGATGACTTTTTGCAAATCCAATAAGTTTTCCACGTTGATTCAACGTCATCATATTCAGTTTTGGGGTTGAAATTATGTGGAAACAACTTTGATTCAACCAGTTTTGGCCCAGTGGGTAACTTCTACTCTTCAAACTACTAACTAGGTATATAGCTAACTAACCAACTCCACTACTGACTAGGTATATAACTAACTAACTAACTAACTAACTAACTAACTAACTAACTAACTAACTAACTAACTAACTAACTAACTAACTAACTAACTAACTAACTAGGTATATAACTAACTAACTAGGTATATAACTAACTAACTAACGAACTAACTAGGTATATAACTAACTAACTAGGTATATAACGAACTAACTAGGTATATAACTAACTAACTAACTAACTAACTAACTAACTAACTAACTAACTAACTAACTAACTAACTAACTAGGTATATAACTAATTAACTAGGTATATAACTAACTAACTAGGTATATAACTAACTAACTAACTAACTAACTAGGTATATAACTAACTAACTAGGTATATAACTAACTAACTAGGTATATAACTAACTAACTAACTAACTAACTAACTAACTAACTAACTAGGTATATAACTAACTAACTAGGTATATAACTAACTAACTAACTAGGTATATAACTAACTAACTAGGTATATAACTAACTAACTAGGTATATAACTAACTAACTAACTAGGTATATAACTAACTAACTAGGTATATACCTAACTAACTAACTAGGTATATAACTAACTAACTAACTAGGTATATAACTAACTAACTAACTAGGTATATAACTAACTAACTAGGTATATAACTAACTAACTAGGTATATAACTAACTAACTAGGTATATAACTAACTAACTAACTAACTAACTAACTAACTAACTAACTAGGTATATAACTAACTAACTAGGTATATAACTAACTAACTAACTAGGTATATAACTAACTAACTAGGTATATCACTAACTAACTAGGTATATAACTAACTAACTAGGTATATAACTAACTAACTAACTAGGTATATAACTAACTAACTAACTAGGTATATAACTAACTAACTAGAAGACAGTTCCAGTCATGGTAGTAAGTGTTAACACATGACATTTGTTTCTGTGTTTTGGGTTAGGCCTCACTAACAATACTGGTTTTGACTTGTGTACCTTTTATTATCGTCATTGTAAAGTATGGATGACCATGCAATGACTACCCTACACACATTGTGTGCATCATACTCCAATGAAACCAATAATAGCCAAGTGACTGTTGTTAGATTGCCTCCTTGTTGTCTGTGAGCTATCCCTTGTGTGTTGTGTCAACACGTCGGCTCCGCACGTGTCGTTTTCAGTCCAAACACAACCTATGGTCATTCTAAAATATAGCAACAGAACATCCAGGAAGCTGACTATGCAGGAATGGATGGCCTGGGAGGTTGTCCTTGTAACAGTATAGCTTCCGTCCCTCTCCTCGCCCCAACCTGGGCTCAAACCAGGGATCCTCTGCACACATCAACAACTGACACTCACAAAGTGTCGTTACCCATCGCTCCACAAAAGCCGCGGCCCTTGCAGAGCAAGGGAAACAACTACTTCAAGGTCTCAGAGTGAGTGACGTCACTGATTGAAACGCTATTAGTGCGCACCACCGCTAACTAGCTAGCCATTTCACACCGGTTACATCCTTCTCTTCACTCTTCACGTTGTGTTGAGTTGCATGAGTTAAATGAAAGAAGGAATGTCTGAAACTCTTGCAGAGGGACACATCTAGAGACATCACACACGCGCACACACAGACACACACAAACACCCAGACACGCCCACACACACACACACACACACACACACACACACACACACACACACACACACATACACCCAGACACGCCCCCACACGCGCGCATACATACACACACACATTCACACTGAAACACACACTCAGGTACGTACACACACACACACACACACACACAGATACAGACACAAACACGCACACACACACACACACACACATACACCCAGACACGCCCCCACACGCGCACATACATACATTCACACCGAAACACACACACACTCAGGCACGTACACACACACACAGATACAGACACAAACACACACACACACACATACACAGACAAACATGCACACACACACACACACACACAGGCACGCATACACACACAAACCTAGAGAGACATACTTGTTAAAGCAGAGTTTTGGTGGACACTGTGGCGCTGTGGAAGTGTCATTGAGGAGTGAGGACACTGGACATTGTGGCGCTGTGGAAGTGTCGTTGAGGAGTGAGGACACTGGACATCGTGGCGCTGTGGAAGTGTCGTTGAGGAGTGAGGACACTGGACATTGTGGCCCTGTGGAAGTGTCGGTGAGGAGTGAGGACAATGGACACTGTGGCGCTGTGGAAGTGTCATTGAGGGGTGAGGACACTGGACATTGTGGCGCTGTGGAAGTGTCATTGAGGAGTGAGGACACTGGACATCGTGGCCTTGTGGAAGTGTCGTTAAGGAGTGAGGACACTGGACATCGTGGCCCTGTGGAAGTGTCGTTGAGGAGTGAGGACACTGGACATCGTGGCCCTGTGGAAGTGTCGTTGAGGAGTGAGGACACTGGACATCGTGGCCCTGTGGAAGTGTCGTTGAGGAGGGAGGACACTGGACATCGTGGCCCTGTGGAAGTGTCGTTGAGGAGTGAGGACACTGGACATCGTGGCCCTGTGGAAGTGTCATTGAGGAGTGAGGACACTGGACATCGTGGCCCTGTGGAAGTGTCGTTGAGGAGTGAGGACACTGGACATTGTGGCCCTGTGGAAGTGTCGTTGAGGAGTGAGGACACTGGACATCGTGGCGCTGTGGAAGTGTCGTTGAGGAGTGAGGACACTGGACATTGTGGCTCTGTGGAAGTGTCATTGAGGAGTGAGGACACTGGACATCGTGGCCCTGTGGAAGTGTCATTGAGGAGTGAGGACACTGGACATCGTGGCCCTGTGGAAGTGTCATTGAGGAGTGAGGACACTGGACATTGTGGCCCTGTGGAAGTGTCATTGAGGAGTGAGGACACTGGACATTGTGGCCCTGTGGAAGTGTCATTGAGGAGTGAGGACACTGGACATTGTGGCCTTGTGGAAGTGTCATTGAGGGGTGAAGACATTGTGGCCCTGTGGAAGTGTCATTGAGGAGTGAGGACACTGGACATTGTGGCCCTGTGGAAGTGTCGTTGAGGAGTGAGGACACTGGACATCGTGGCCCTGTGGAAGTGTCGTTGAGGAGTGAGGACACTGGACATCGTGGCCCTGTGGAAGTGTCGTTGAGGAGTGAGGACACTGGACATCATGGCCCTGTGGAAGTGTCATTGAGGGGTGAAGACATTGTGGCCCTGTGGAAGTGTCGTTGAGGAGTGAGGACACTGGACATCGTGGCCCTGTGGAAGTGTCGTTGAGGAGGGAGGACACTGGACATCGTGGCCCTGTGGAAGTGTCGTTGAGGAGTGAGGACACTGGACATCGTGGCCCTGTGGAAGTGTCATTGAGGAGTGAGGACACTGGACATCGTGGCCCTGTGGAAGTGTCGTTGAGGAGTGAGGACACTGGACATTGTGGCCCTGTGGAAGTGTCGTTGAGGAGTGAGGACACTGGACATCGTGGCGCTGTGGAAGTGTCGTTGAGGAGTGAGGACACTGGACATAGTGGCTCTGTGGAAGTGTCATTGAGGAGTGAGGACACTGGACATCGTGGCCCTGTGGAAGTGTCATTGAGGAGTGAGGACACTGGACATCGTGGCCCTGTGGAAGTGTCATTGAGGAGTGAGGACACTGGACATTGTGGCCCTGTGGAAGTGTCATTGAGGAGTGAGGACACTGGACATTGTGGCCCTGTGGAAGTGTCATTGAGGAGTGAGGACACTGGACATTGTGGCCTTGTGGAAGTGTCATTGAGGGGTGAAGACATTGTGGCCCTGTGGAAGTGTCATTGAGGAGTGAGGACACTGGACATTGTGGCCCTGTGGAAGTGTCGTTGAGGAGTGAGGACACTGGACATCGTGGCCCTGTGGAAGTGTCGTTGAGGAGTGAGGACACTGGACATCGTGGCCCTGTGGAAGTGTCGTTGAGGAGTGAGGACACTGGACATCATGGCCCTGTGGAAGTGTCATTGAGGGGTGAAGACATTGTGGCCCTGTGGAAGTGTCGTTGAGGAGTGAGGACACTGGACATCGTGGCCCTGTGGAAGTGTCGTTGAGGAGTGAGGACACTGGACATCGTGGCCCTGTGGAAGTGTCGTTGAGGAGTGAGGACACTGGACATTGTGGCCCTGTGGAAGTGTCGTTGAGGAGTGAGGACACTGGACATCGTGGCCCTGTGGAAGTGTCGTTGAGGAGTGAGGACACTGGACATCATGGCCCTGTGGAAGTGTCATTGAGGGGTGAAGACATTGTGGCCCTGTGGAAGTGTCGTTGAGGAGTGAGGACACTGGACATCGTGGCCCTGTGGAAGTGTCGTTGAGGAGTGAGGACACTGGACATCGTGGCCCTGTGGAAGTGTCGTTGAGGAGTGAGGACACTGGACATTGTGGCCCTGTGGAAGTGTCGTTGAGGAGTGAGGACACTGGACATCGTGGCCCTGTGGAAGTGTCATTGAGGAGTGAGGACACTGGACATCGTGGCCCTGTGGAAGTGTCGTTGAGGAGTGAGGACACTGGACATCGTGGCCCTGTGGAAGTGTCGTTGAGGAGTGAGGACACTGGACATTGTGGCCCTGTGGAAGTGTCGTTGAGGAGTGAGGACACTGGACATCGTGGCCCTGTGGAAGTGTCGTTGAGGAGTGAGGACACTGGACATCGTGGCCCTGTGGAAGTGTCGTTGAGGAGTGAGGACACTGGACATTGTGGCCCTGTGGAAGTGTCATTGAGGAGTGAGGACACTGGACATTGTGGCCCTGTGGAAGTGTCATTGAGGGGTGAAGACATTGTGGCCCTGTGGAAGTGTCATTGAGGAGTGAGGACACTGGACATCGTGGCCCTGTGGAAGTGTCGTTGAGGAGTGAGGACACTGGACATCGTGGCCCTGTGGAAGTGTCGTTGAGGAGTGAGGACACTGGACATCGTGGCCCTGTGGAAGTGTCGTTGAGGAGTGAGGACACTGGACATCGTGGCCCTGTGGAAGTGTCATTGAGGGGTGAAGACATTGTGGCCCTGTGGAAGTGTCATTGAGGAGTGAGGACACTGGACATCGTGGCCCTGTGGAAGTGTCGTTGAGGAGTGAGGACACTGGACATCGTGGCCCTGTGGAAGTGTCGTTGAGGAGTGAGGACACTGGACATTGTGGCCCTGTGGAAGTGTCGTTGAGGAGTGAGGACACTGGACATCGTGGCCCTGTGGAAGTGTCGTTGAGGAGTGAGGACACTGGACATTGTGGCCCTGTGGAAGTGTCGTTGAGGAGTGAGGACACTGGACATCGTGGCCCTGTGGAAGTGTCGTTGAGGAGTGAGGACACTGGACATTGTGGCCCTGTGGAAGTGTCGTTGAGGAGTGAGGACACTGGACATCGTGGCGCTGTGGAAGTTCATTGAGGAGTGAAGACATTGTGGCCCTGTGGAAGTGTCGTTGAGGAGTGAGGACACTGGACATCGTGGCCCTGTGGAAGTGTCGTTGAGGAGTGAGGACACTGGACATCGTGGCCCTGTGGAAGTGTCGTTGAGGAGTGAGGACACTGGACATCATGGCCCTGTGGAAGTGTCATTGAGGGGTGAAGACATTGTGGCCCTGTGGAAGTGTCGTTGAGGAGTGAGGACACTGGACATCGTGGCCCTGTGGAAGTGTCGTTGAGGAGTGAGGACACTGGACATCGTGGCCCTGTGGAAGTGTCGTTGAGGAGTGAGGACACTGGACATCGTGGCCCTGTGGAAGTGTCGTTGAGGAGTGAGGACACTGGACATTGTGGCCCTGTGGAAGTGTCGTTGAGGAGTGAGGACACTGGACATCGTGGCCCTGTGGAAGTGTCATTGAGGAGTGAGGACACTGGACATCGTGGCCCTGTGGAAGTGTCGTTGAGGAGTGAGGACACTGGACATTGTGGCCCTGTGGAAGTGTCGTTGAGGAGTGAGGACACTGGACATCGTGGCGCTGTGGAAGTGTCGTTGAGGAGTGAGGACACTGGACATTGTGGCTCTGTGGAAGTGTCATTGAGGAGTGAGGACACTGGACATCGTGGCCCTGTGGAAGTGTCATTGAGGAGTGAGGACACTGGACATCGTGGCCCTGTGGAAGTGTCATTGAGGAGTGAGGACACTGGACATTGTGGCCCTGTGGAAGTGTCATTGAGGAGTGAGGACACTGGACATCGTGGCCCTGTGGAAGTGTCGTTGAGGAGTGAGGACACTGGACATCGTGGCCCTGTGGAAGTGTCGTTGAGGAGTGAGGACACTGGACATTGTGGCCCTGTGGAAGTGTCGTTGAGGAGTGAGGACACTGGACATCGTGGCCCTGTGGAAGTGTCGTTGAGGAGTGAGGACACTGGACATCGTGGCCCTGTGGAAGTGTCGTTGAGGAGTGAGGACACTGGACATTGTGGCCCTGTGGAAGTGTCATTGAGGAGTGAGGACACTGGACATTGTGGCCCTGTGGAAGTGTCATTGAGGGGTGAAGACATTGTGGCCCTGTGGAAGTGTCATTGAGGAGTGAGGACACTGGACATCGTGGCCCTGTGGAAGTGTCGTTGAGGAGTGAGGACACTGGACATCGTGGCCCTGTGGAAGTGTCGTTGAGGAGTGAGGACACTGGACATCGTGGCCCTGTGGAAGTGTCGTTGAGGAGTGAGGACACTGGACATCGTGGCCCTGTGGAAGTGTCATTGAGGGGTGAAGACATTGTGGCCCTGTGGAAGTGTCATTGAGGAGTGAGGACACTGGACATCGTGGCCCTGTGGAAGTGTCGTTGAGGAGTGAGGACACTGGACATCGTGGCCCTGTGGAAGTGTCGTTGAGGAGTGAGGACACTGGACATTGTGGCCCTGTGGAAGTGTCGTTGAGGAGTGAGGACACTGGACATCGTGGCCCTGTGGAAGTGTCGTTGAGGAGTGAGGACACTGGACATTGTGGCCCTGTGGAAGTGTCGTTGAGGAGTGAGGACACTGGACATCGTGGCCCTGTGGAAGTGTCGTTGAGGAGTGAGGACACTGGACATTGTGGCCCTGTGGAAGTGTCGTTGAGGAGTGAGGACACTGGACATCGTGGCGCTGTGGAAGTGTCATTGAGGAGTGAAGACATTGTGGCCCTGTGGAAGTGTCGTTGAGGAGTGAGGACACTGGACATCGTGGCCCTGTGGAAGTGTCGTTGAGGAGTGAGGACACTGGACATCGTGGCGCTGTGGAAGTGTCATTGAGGAGTGAGGACACTGGACATCGTGGCCCTGTGGAAGTGTCGTTGAGGAGTGAGGACACTGGACATTGTGGCCCTGTGGAAGTGTCATTGAGGAGTGAGGACACTGGACATCGTGGCGCTGTGGAAGTGTCGTTGAGGAGTGAGGACAAATCAAATCAAATCAAATCAAATTTATTTATATAGCCCTTCGTACATCAGCTGAAATCTCAAAGTGCTGTACAGAAACCCAGCCTAAAACCCCAAACAGCAAGCAATGCATGTGAAAGAAGCACGGTGGCTGGGAAAAACTCCCTAGGAAAAACTCCTGAGAAAGGCCAAAAACCTAGGAAGAAACCTAGAGAGGAACCAGGCTATGAGGGGTGGCCAGTCCTCTTCTGGCTGTGCCGGGTGGATATTATAACAGAACATGGTCAAGATGTTAAAATGTTCGTAAATGACCAGCATGGTCAAATAATAATAATCATAGTAATTGTCGAGGGTGCAACAAGCACGTCCGGTGAACAGGTCAGGGTTCCGTAGCCGCAGGCAGAACAGTTGAAACTGGAGCAGCAGCATTGCCAGGTGGACTGGGGACAGCAAGGAGTCATCATGCCAGGTAGTCCTGAGGCATGGTCCTAGGGCTCAGGTCCTCCGAGAGAAAGAAAGAAAGAGAGAAAGAGAGAATTAGAGAGAGCATATTTACATTCACACAGGACACCGGATAAGACAAGAGAATACTCCAGATGTAACAGACTGACCCTAGCCCCCCGACACATAAACTACTGCAGCATAAATACTGGAGGCTGAGACAGGAGGGATCAGAAGACACTGTGGCCCCATCCGATGATACCCCCGGACAGGGCCAAACAGGCAGGATATAACCCCACCCACTTTGCCAAAGCACAGCCCCCACACCACTAGAGGGATATCTACAACCACCAACTTACCGTCCGAAGACAAGGCCGAGTATAGCCCACAAAGAGGACACTGGACATTGTGGCCCTGTGGAAGTGTCGTTGAGGAGTGAGGACACTGGACATTGTGGCCCTGTGGAAGTGTCGTTGAGGAGTGAGGACACTGGACATCGTGGCCCTGTGGAAGTGTCGTTGAGGAGTTAGGACACTGGACATCGTGGCCCTGTGGAAGTGTCGTTGAGGAGTGAGGACACTGGACATCGTGGCCCTGTGGAAGTGTCGTTGAGGAGTGAGGACACTGGACATCGTGGCCCTGTGGAAGTGTCGTTGAGGAGTTAGGACACTGGACATCGTGGCCCTGTGGAAGTGTCGTTGAGGAGTGAGGACACTGGACATCGTGGCCCTGTGGAAGTGTCGTTGAGGAGTGAGGACACTGGACATCGTGGCGCTGTGGAAGTGTCATTGAGGAGTGAGGACACTGGACATTGTGGCGCTGTGGAAGTATCAATGAGGAGTGAGGACACTGTCTGTTAATGAAACCTAATGATGTGAAATGACCACAGGGAAACAGAGCTATGATATGGATACATCACTGGTACATTAGTGTCTTAAGGCTGAGTTGTTAGCTGGCCAGGGACGATGCTCTGTTTCTGACCTTGTGCTGCACCCAGTCTGTCTTCTTTGTTTGTTTGTGCGTGTGTGTGTGTGTGTGTGTGTGTGTGTGTGTGTGTGTGTGTGTGTGTGTGTGTGTGTGTGTGTGTGTGTGTGTGTGTGTGTGGTGTCAGGTTGGGTATTTTGACAACAACTTAAATAAAAGGCTATACATAGAAGTGGACAATAAAGATCTATTCTGTTACTGGGGTCTACTTTGGGTCCGGTAAAGTAGTCCCTGTTTATTATCCTGGTGGAACCAGCCTGATCGCTGCCTTCAACCTTCTATTATCCTGGTGGAACCAGCCTGATTGCTGCCTTCAACATTCTGTTATCCTGGTGGAACCAGCCTGATCGCTGCCTTCAACCTTCTATTATCCTGGTGGAACCAGCCTGATCGCTGCCTTCAACCTTCTATTATCCTGGTGGAACCACCCTGATCGCTGCCTTCAACATTCTATTATCCTGGTGGAACCAGTCTGATCGCTGCCTTCAACATTCTATTATCCTGGTGGAACCAGCCTGATCGCTGCCTTCAACCTTCTATTATCCTAGTGGAACCAGCCTGATCGCTGCCTTCAACCTTCTATTATCCTGGTGGAACCAGCCTGATCGCTGCCTTCAACATTCTATTATCCTGGTGGAACCAGCCTGATCGCTGCCTTCAACCTTCTATTAACCTGGTGGAACCAGCCTGATCGCTGCCTTCAACCTTCTATTATCCTGGTGGAACCAGCCTGATCGCTGCCTTCAACCTTCTATTATCCTGGTGGAACCAGCCTGATCGCTACCTTCAACCTTCTATTATCCTGGTGTAACCAGCCTGATCGCTGCCTTCAACCTTCTATTATCCTGGTGGAACCAGCCTGATCGCTGCCTTCAACAGTCTATTATCCTGGTGGAACCAGCCTGATCGCTGCCTTCAATCTTCTATTATCCTGGTGGAACCAGCCTGATCGCTGCCTTCAACATTCTATTATCCTGGTGGAACCAGCCTGATCGCTGCCTTCAACATTCTATTATCCTGGTGGAACCAGCCTGATCGCTGCCTTCAACCTTCTATTATCCTGGTGGAACCACCCTGATCGCTGCCTTCAACATTCTATTATCCTGGTGGAACCAGCCTGATCGCTGCCTTCAACATTCTATTATCCTGGTGGAACCAGCCTGATCGCTGCCTTCAACCTTCTATTATCCTGGTGGAACCAGCCTGATCGCTGCCTTCAACCTTCTATTATCCTGGTGGAACCAGCCTGATCGCTGCCTTCAACATTCTATTATCCTGGTGGAACCAGCCTGATCGCTGCCTTCAACATTCTATTATCCTTGTGGAACCAGCCTGATTGCTAGATATCATACTTCTCTTTTTCTGAGGATATCTGTGGTGATGTCACTACGAGGTAAGTCAGTGGTGATGTCACTATCAGGTAAATCAGTGGGGATGTCACTACCAGGTAAATCAGTGGTGATGTCACTACCAGGTAAATCAGTGGTGATGTCACTACCAGGTAAATCAGTGGGGATGTCACTACCAGGTAAATCAGTGGTGATGTCACTACCAGGTAAATCAGTGGTGATGTCACTACCAGGTAAATCAGTGGGGATGTCACTACCAGGTAAATCAGTGGTGATGTCACTACCAGGTAAATCAGTGGTGATGTCACTACCAGGTAAATCAGTGGGGATGTCACTACCAGGTAAATCAGTGGTGATGTCACTACCAGGTAAATCAGTGGTGATGTCACTACCAGGTAAATCAGTGGTGATGTCACTACTAGGTAAATCAGTGGTGATGTCACTACCAGGTAAATCAGTGGGGATGTCACTACCAGGTAAATCAGTGGTGATGTCACTACCAGGTAAATCAGTGGGGATGTCACTACCAGGTAAATCAGTGGGGATGTCACTACCAGGTAAATCAGTGGTGATGTCACTACCAGGTAAATCAGTGGTGATGTCACTACCAGGTAAATCAGTGGTGATGTCACTACCAGGTAAATCAGTGGGGATGTCACTACCAGGTAAATCAGTGGTGATGTCACTACCAGGTAAATCAGTGGGGATGTCACTACCAGGTAAATCAGTCTGTTCTCACTCTCTAAGCTTTAAAAGGTCGCTCCACAGAGCTGTACCTCCAACACCATGGCTGTCTCAGTTGCCCTTATTGACTCAGTTAAAACTCTCCCTTAATCTCTTTAATATCCAACACCATACTGTGTGTTTCTTCCAGGATGAGTGTCTTTCTATCGGCCCACACTGATCTCTCTCTGTGTGTGTGTGTGTGTGTGTGTGTGTGTGTGTGTGTGTGTGTGTGTGTGTGTGTGTGTGTGTGTGTGTGTGTGTTTGTGTGTGTGTACTTCCAAGAAGAAGCGTGTTAGTCCAGACTGATCTCGTAACAGCAAAACAAAGTAGTTAGAGGATTAGTCAAGTATATTTATTTTCTAATCCACTCAATAGGGTTGGTTTACCATTCACTTTGATAACAACTTTATATACACTGGCTCCAGGTCATCTATAAGTCTTTGCTAGGTTAAGCTCCGCCTTATCTCAGCTCACTGGTCACGATAACAACAACCACCTGTAGCACGCGCTCCTGCAGGTATATTTCACTGGTCAAAGCCAACACCTCCTTTGGCCGCCTTTCCTTCCAGTTCTCTGCTGCCAATGACTGGAACAAATTGCAAAAATCGCTGATGTTGGAGACTTATATCTCCCTCACTAATAACTTTAAGCATCAGCTGTCAGAGCAATTTACCGATCGTTGCAGCTGTACACAGCCCATCTGTAAATAGCCCATCCAATCTACCTACCTCATCCCCATATTGTTTTTATTAACTTTTTTGCTCTTTTGCACACCAGTATCTCTACTTGCACATCATCATCTGCACTTCTATCACCCCAGTGTTAATTTGATAAATTGTAATTACTTTGCTACTATTGGTGTCACATCCTGACCAGCAGAGGGTGTAGTTGTGTAGTATTTTGGTCAGGATGTGGCAAAAGATGTCTGTATGTTTGTTCTGGGTTGTATGTTTCTATGTTGGCCTGTGTGGCTCCCGATCAGGGACAGCTGGTTATCGTTGTTCCTGATTGGGAGTCATATATTAGGTGTGTGTTTTTCACTTGGGTTTGTGGGTTGTTGCGCTAGCACTGCTATTGTTTTGTATGTATAGCCTGTTAGCCTGTCGTGAGTTGTTATTGTTTTTCCGTGTTTGCTTCATTCTTTACATTAAAAAGATGAGTATCCACATCCCGCTTGCATTTTGGTCATCCATTCCCAACGAAGACTGCCGTTACAATTGGCCTATTTATTGCCTTACCTCCTTACTCCATTTGCACACACTGTATTTAGATTTTTCTATTGTGTTATTAACTGTACTTTTGTTTATCCCATGTGTAACTCTGTTGTTTTGTCGCACTGCTTTGCTTTATCTTGGCCAGGTCACAGTTGTAAATGAGAACTTGTTCTCAATTGGCCGACCTGGTTAAATAAAGTTGAAATAAAAAATAAATAAATACAGTAATAAGTTCTGGTTTGGTCAAATACAATCTGATTTGTCTTTATATTTACAGAAACTATAGCCTCGTGCTAACAAGTGAGTTTCGTGACAAGATCAATATGATCCAATTACTATCTGGTCAAGGTTTGTCGCATTTACACATTGTAATAAAATGTGTCTCTTGTCCTTCCACTGTGTCAACATTGTATCTCACTGTATCTGTATCTCTGACTGTATCTCTGACTCACCCCATCTCACTGAATAAAGATTACACCATTATGCGAGAAGGCGAGTAACTCATGCCCCTCCCCCTTCTTCTTCTTCTTCAGATCCAGTTTGCTAACGCGGAAGATAAACAGGAGTTTCAGAAGTACCCCACTAAGGCCGGCCGGCGCTCCCTCTCTCGCTCCATCTCCCAGTCCTCCACAGATAGCTACAGCTCAGGTAGATCACATACACACACACACACACACACACACACACACACACACACACACACACACACACACACACACAACACACACACACACACACACACACACACACACACACACACACACACACACACACACACACACACACACACACACACACACCACACACACACACACTTACAGAGTACACACACACACTTACAGAGTACACAGGCATAGCTCCACACAGCAATAGGTGCTGGTGATTAACAAGGTAGCAAAAGTCCTCAATCAAGGATTTATTAGCTGACAATCCTTCTATTATTCAACTGATATAAAAGACCATGTCAAGCTACTAACTACAGTGCCTACTATAGACTGGTATACTAGAAATCACTTCATTATGTGTCTCTGACTCTTTGTCCTCCTCCCTCCCCCCACGTAATGTCCAGCTGCATCCTACTCAGACAGCTCAGATGACGAGACCTCTCCTCGGGACAAGGCCCAGGCCAACTCCAAGGGCAGCAGCGATTTCTGCGTTAAGAACGTCAAACAGGCAGAGTTCGGCAGACGGGAGATCGAGATCGCAGAGCAAGGTGTGGAATCACCACTGTCTGGCATCTATTTTCAGGCATCCACGGTCTTTGCATCCACTTTCTGGCTTCCACGGTCTTTGCATACACTTTCAGGCATCGTTCTGATAGCAACTATGGTAGATTTGCAACCAGGCCAGCCCAGTACAGCTTACATTGGCTGGGCTCATTATTGTGAAAAGGATAAAGTGTAAGTGCTGATTCAGGATCAGTGGGTTAGAGGGTACAGAGAGTGCTTAGAGCTGCCATGTACCTCGTCGAGGACTGACTCCGCATCAGTAATAAGAAGATAGAGCATACAAATCAAACTTTATTAGTCACATTCGCCGAATACAACAAGTGTAGACTTTATCGTGAAATGCTTACTTGCAAGCCCTTAACCCAACAGTGCAATTTTAAGAAGAGTTAAGAAAATAATAAAAAGTAACACAGTAAGTAACAATAACGAGGCTATATACAGGGGGTACCGGTACAGAGTCAGTGTGCGGGGGTACAGGTTAGAGGTCATTTGTACATGTAGGTAGGGGTGAAGTGACTATACATAGATAATAAACAGCGAGTAGCAGCAGTGTACAAAACAAATGGCGGGGGGGGGGGGGGGGGGGGTCGTCAATGTAATCCATTTGATTAATTGTTCAGCAGTCTTATGGCTTCGGGGTAGAAGCTGTTAAGGAACCTTTTGGACCTAGACTTTGGTCCTAGACCCTAGACAGATCAAACAGCAGTGTTCTCTGTACCTGCAATGTACTATTTTCAGACCCATATCACCTGAGAAAGTGCTTTGGTTGGAGCTCAAATAGCTGGGTTCATATAATATTATACTCATTACACCCATATCACATGGCGTCCTTTCTGCTGTGCTGGCTTTGTTTGACTTAATGATTTGCTATGGAAGTCATGGAAGTTCTACTAAGTTAACATATGGAATTGTTTTAAGATGGTCATACCAAGGATCATTTAGCCGTTTGATTCTGAATTTTAGGACCCCTTTAGGTATCAAAGAAATGTAGACAAAAAAATTGACATTATCTCTCTGGTTGTATAGACAGTATCTCTCTCTGGTTGTATAGACAGTATCTCTCTGGTTGTATAGACAGTATCTCTCTCTGGTTGTATAGACAGTATCTCTCTCTGGTTGTATAGACAGTATCTCTATCTGGTTGTATAGACAGTATCTCTCTCTGGTTGTATAGACAGTATCTCTATCTGGTTGTATAGACAGTATCTCTCTCTGGTTGTATAGACAGTATCTCTCTCTGGTTGTATAGACAGTATCTCTATCTGGTTGTATAGACAGTATCTCTCTCTGGTTGTATAGACAGTATCTCTCTCTGGTTGTATAGACAGTATCTCTCTCTGGTTGTATAGACAGTATCTCTATCTGGTTGTATAGACAGTATCTCTCTCTGGTTGTATAGACAGTATCTCTATCTGGTTGTATAGACAGTATCTCTCTCTGGTTGTATAGACAGTATCTCTCTCTGGTTGTATAGACAGTATCTCTATCTGGTTGTATAGACAGTATCTCTCTCTGGTTGTATAGACAGTATCTCTCTCTGGTTGTATAGACAGTATCTCTATCTGGTTGTATAGACAGTATCTCTCTCTGGTTGTATAGACAGTATCTCTCTCTGGTTGTATAGACAGTATCTCTCTCTGGTTGTATAGACAGTATCTCTATCTGGTTGTATAGACAGTATCTCTCTCTGGTTGTATAGACAGTATCTCTCTCTGGTTGTATAGACAGTATCTCTATCTGGTTGTATAGACAGTATCTCTATCTGGTTGTATAGACAGTATCTCTATCTGGTTGTATAGACAGTATCTCTATCTGGTTGTATAGACAGTATCTCTATCTGGTTGTATAGACAGTATCTCTCTCTGGTTGTATAGACAGTATCTCTCTCTGGTTGTATAGACAGTATCGCTATCTGGTTGTATAGACAGTATCTCTCTCTGGTTGTATAGACAGTATCTCTCTCTGGTTGTATAGACAGTATCTCTCTCTGGTTGTATAGACAGTATCTCTCTCTGGTTGAATAGACAGTATCTCTCTCTGGTTGTATAGACAGTATCTCTCTCTGGTTGTATAGACAGTATCACTATCTGGTTGTATAGACAGTATCTCTATCTGATTGTATAGACAGTATCTCTCTCTGGTTGTATAGACAGTATCTCTATCTGGTTGTATAGACAGTATATCTCTCTGGTTGTATAGACAGTATCTCTCTCTGGTTGTATAGACAGTATCTCTCTCTGGTTGTATAGACAGTATCACTATCTGGTTGTATAGACAGTATCTCTATCTGATTGTATAGACAGTATCTCTCTCTGGTTGTATAGACAGTATCTCTATCTGGTTGTATAGACAGTATATCTCTCTGGTTGTATAGACAGTATCTCTCTCTGGTTGTATAGACAGTATCTCTCTCTGGTTGTATAGACAGTATCACTATCTGGTTGTATAGACAGTATCTCTATCTGGTTGTATAGACAGTATCTCTATCTGGTTGTATAGACAGTATCTCTCTCTGGTTGTATAGACAGTATCTCTCTCTGGTTGTATAGACAGTATCACTATCTGGTTGTATAGACAGTATCTCTATCTGATTGTATAGACAGTATCTCTATCTGGTTGTATAGACAGTATCTCTATCTGGTTGTATAGACAGTATCTCTCTCTGGTTGTATAGACAGTATCTCTCTCTGGTTGTATAGACAGTATCACTATCTGGTTGTATAGACAGTATCTCTATCTGATTGTATAGACAGTATCTCTATCTGATTGTATAGACAGTATCTCTATCTGGTTGTATAGACAGTATCTCTATCTGGTTGTATAGACAGTATCTCTCTCTGGTTGTATAGACAGTATCTCTATCTGGTTGTATAGACAGTATCTCTCTCTGGTTGTATAGACAGTATCTCTCTCTGGTTGAATAGACAGTATCTCTCTCTGGTTGTATAGACAGTATCTCTCTCTGGTTGTATAGACAGTATCACTATCTGGTTGTATAGACAGTATCTCTATCTGATTGTATAGACAGTATCTCTCTCTGGTTGTATAGACAGTATCTCTATCTGGTTGTATAGACAGTATATCTCTCTGGTTGTATAGACAGTATCTCTCTCTGGTTGTATAGTCAGTATCGCTATCTTGTTGTATAGACAGTATCTCTCTCTGGTTGAATAGACAGTATCTCTCTCTGGTTGAATAGACAGTATCTCTCTCTGGTTGAATAGACAGTATATCTCTCTGGTTGTATAGACAGTATCTCTCTCTGGTTGTATAGACAGTATCTCTCTCTGGTTGTATAGACAGTATCTCTCTCTGGTTGTATAGACAGTATCTCTCTCTGGTTGTATAGACAGTATCTCTATCTGGTTGTATAGACAGTATCTCTCTCTGGTTGTATAGACAGTATCTCTCTCTGGTTGTATAGACAGTATCTCTCTCTGGTTGTATAGACAGTATCTCTCTCTGGTTGAATAGACAGTATCTCTCTCTGGTTGTATAGACAGTATCTCTCTCTGGTTGTATAGACAGTATCACTATCTGGTTGTATAGACAGTATCTCTATCTGATTGTATAGACAGTATCTCTCTCTGGTTGTATAGACAGTATCTCTATCTGGTTGTATAGACAGTATATCTCTCTGGTTGTATAGACAGTATCTCTCTCTGGTTGTATAGACAGTATCTCTCTCTGGTTGTATAGACAGTATCTCTCTCTGGTTGTATAGACAGTATCTCTCTCTGGTTGAATAGACAGTATCTCTCTCTGGTTGTATAGACAGTATCTCTCTCTGGTTGTATAGACAGTATCACTATCTGGTTGTATAGACAGTATCTCTATCTGATTGTATAGACAGTATCTCTCTCTGGTTGTATAGACAGTATCACTATCTGGTTGTATAGACAGTATCTCTATCTGATTGTATAGACAGTATCTCTATCTGGTTGTATAGACAGTATCTCTATCTGGTTGTATAGACAGTATCTCTATCTGGTTGTATAGACAGTATCTCTATCTGGTTGTATAGACAGTATCTCTCTCTGGTTGTATAGACAGTATCTCTATCTGGTTGTATAGACAGTATCTCTCTCAGGCTGTGCAGACAGTATCTCTCTCTGGTTGTATAGACAGTATATCTCTCTGGTTGTATAGACAGTATCTCTCTCTGGTTGTATAGACAGTATCTCTCTCAGGCTGTGCAGACCTAGATGATGAGGAAGTGCTCTGTAAGTGGTCCTAGAACCGCTGCCTGTGCCTTGACAGCTGTTGCTGGCATTTACTGTAAGCCTACTGCAGGCATATATAGATGAGCATGTGGTTTTACATGAATTGTAACCGACCACCTGGATTTGGTCTTACGTAGCAAAATTAGAAATTGTGTTTTTTACATTGGAGAAACGCAGACACAGAGCTACAACATGGTATATCATATACTGCATTTGAGGAACAATGGGAAAGTAATTCTGCTTTGAAAGTTGATAAACTTGTAACCTCACATTTGAGAAAATGGCATTTGAATGTTTTGGTACGTACTGGAGAGCTCTTCTTTGTCTACACCTGTTCGGCATCGTTCACACCCTCTTAAACTTTAGCTCCACCAATCTCTTTAAAGGTTTAATCTGAGCGTTCTGTCCTAACAACAGCAGTCAAACACCCAAGCTAACTGGCTAACAGTTGTCACAGTGACATTCTTTTTAAATGGACACTTGCATAGTGGAGTCTTTTGTTAAGCCATGTGGCTAGCTAGCTAAACAATGAACCATAATCACAACTCATAACGTTACTACTCAGCATTAGGCTATAGCAAGCAAAGCAAATGGCTCTGAGATACGAATAATAAGATTATACACGTACCGTTAGCTAGCTAGTCATCCAGCTAACGTTAGCTAGCTAACTAACAGTACACTTTAACTTGAAATAAAAATACTTTATGTCAAAATTAGAAATGTGTAATATCTGAAAATGTAGCTAGCTAGACTATCTTACCCGTATACATGAATGGACGCTTCTACCTCTGTCACAGATGCCGTGGTTGCCCTTAGTTTGAAGATGTAATCCGGAGACAGGTGTTTTCTCCATCTCCTTAGCTATCATACTCTAATTCCACTGATTTCTAAACTCGGTCCTCCACAAAGTGGAGTTCAGTTCTACTAAGCAATATATAAAAAATACAAAAAAAATGCGTTAGACAGGATTACATAGACATACTAACCAGCTCAAATAGACAGAAGCGTGCTATATGGCAGACCAAACCAAACTCATCTCTCGGCATGTCCACTCATTATCTCAGCCAATCATTGCTAGCGGGAAGGTTGCTGGCTTTTTCTGCGGCTAAACCAACTAGGCTCGTAATTTAACAATTTTATTCATATTTACAGATGGCATACAAGTTCGTTATTAAGGCACAGGAAAGTTCAAATGTTCCAGAAGGCATTTCTGGACAAAAATGTATTTTGATAAAAAAAATTACGATTATGTTCAAATGGCTGTGAAGTGGTGACCCGCGACATATGCCTAGTTTCCTGAAATGTGTCACAATTGTGCTCCATCTGTCGTTATCTTTCCACTTGCCTCTATTTCATATTTATTCCTGCTTCTCTTATCCTCGTATCAAATTGTATTGTATTTGTCACATGCGCCCGAATACAACAGGTGTAGACCATAAAATGCTTACTTACAAGCCCTTAACCAACAATGCAGTTTTAAGAAAATACCTAAAAAAAAGTACGAGAAAATAATAAATAATTAAAGAGCAGCAGTAAATAAGAATAGCCCGGGCTATATACAGGGGGTACCGGTACAGAGTCAATGTGCGGGGGCACCAGTGCCTTGGTCATTGAGGTAATATGTACATGTAGGTAGAGTTATTAAAGTGACTATGCATAGATGGTAACAGAGAGTAGCAGCAGTGTAGAGGGGGGGGGGATGCAAATAGTCTGGGTAGCCATTTGATTAGCTGTTCAGGAGTCTTATGGCTTAGGAGTAAAAGCTGTTTAGAAGCCTCTTGGACCTAGACTTGGTGCTCCGGTACCGCTTCCCGTGTAGTAGCAGAGAGTCTATAACTAGGGTCTATGACTAGGGTGGCTGGAGTCTGACAATTTTTAGGGCTTTCCTCTGACACCGCCTGGTATAGAGGTCCTGGATGGCAGGAAGCTTGGCCCTGGTGATGTACTGAGTGGTGCACACTACCCTCTGTAGTGCCTTGCAGTCGGAGGCCGAGCAGTTGCCATACCAGGCAGTGATGCAACCTGTAAGGATGCTCTTGATGGTGCAGCTGTAAAACGTTTTGAGGATCTGAGGACCCATGACAAATCTTTTCAGTCTCCTGAGGGGGAATAGGCTTTGTCGTGCCCTCTTCACAACTGTCTTGGTGTGCTTGGACCGTGATAGTTTGTTGGTGATGTGGACACCAAGGACCTTGAAGCTCTCAACCTGCTCCACTACAGCCCCGTTGATGAGAATGGGGGTGTGCTCGGTCCTCCTTTTCCTGTAGTCCACAATCATCTCCTTTGTCTTGATCACGTTGAGGGAGAGATGTTGTCCTTGCACCACACGGTCAGGTCTCTGACCTCCTCCCTATAGGCATTCTCATCGTTGTCGTGATTAGGCCTACCGCTGTTGTGTCATCAGCAATCTTAATGATGGTGTTGGAGTTGTGCCTGGCCGTGCAGTCATGAGTGAACAGGGAGTACAGGAGGGAACTGAGCACGCACCCCTGAGGGGCCCCCCGTGTTGAGGATCAGTGTGGCAGATGTGTTGTTTCCTACCCTTACCACCTGGGGGTGGCTCGCCAGGAAGTCCAGGATCCAGTTGCAGAGGGAGGTGTTTAGTCCCAGGATCCTTAGCTTAGTGATGAGCATTGAGGGCCCTATGGTGTTGAACGCTGAGCTGTAGTCAATGAATAGCATTCTCACATAGGTGTTCCTTTTGTCCAGGTGTGAAAGGGCAGTGTGGAGTGCAATAGAGATTACATCATCTGTGGATCTGTTGGTGCGGTATGCAAATTGGAGTGGGTCTAGGGTTTCTGGGATAATGGTGTTGATGTGAGCCATGATCAGCCTTTCGAAGCATTTCATGGCTACAGACGTGAGTGCTACGGATCGGTAGTCATTTAGGCAGGTTACCTTAGTGTTCTTAGGCACAGGAACTATGGTGGTCTGCTTGAAACATGTTGGTATTACAGACTCAGACAGGGAGAGGTTGAAAATGTCAGTGTAGACACTTGCCAGTTGGTCAGTGCATGCTCGCAGTCCACGTCCTGGTAATCCGTCTGGCCCTGCGGCCTTGTGAATGGTGACCTGTTTAAAGGTCTACGTCACATCGGCTGTGGAGAGCGTGATCACAAAGTCATCCAGAACAGCTGACGCTCTCATGCATGTTTCAGTGTTACTTGACCTCGAAGCGAGCATAGATGTTATTTAGCTTGTCTGGTAGGCTCGTGTCACTAGGCAGCTCTCGGCTGTGCTTCCCTTTGTAGTCTGTAATAGTTTGCAAGCTCTGCACATCCGACGAGCGTCGCAGCCGGTGTAGTACGATTTGATCTTAGTCCTCTATTGATGCTTTGCCTGTTTGATGGTTCGTCGGAGGGCATAGCGGGATTTCTTATAAGCTTCTGGGTTCTTATAAGCTTCCGCTCCTTGAAAGCGGCAGCTCTACCCTTTTGCTCGGTGTGAATGTTGCCTGTAATCTATGGCTTCTGGTTGGGATATGCACGGTCACTGTGGTGAAGACGTCCCCGATGCACTTATTGATAAAGCCAGTGACTGATGTGGTGTACTCCTCAATGCCATCGAAAGAATGCCGGAACATATTCCAGTCTGTGCTAACAAAACTGTAGTTTAGCATCCGCTTAATCTGGCCACTTTTTTTATAGACTGAGTCACTTGTGCTTCCTGCTTAAATTTTTAGCTTGTAAGCAGGAATCAGGAGGATAGAATTATGGTCAGATTTGCCAAATGGAGGGCGAGGGAGAGCTTTGTACGCTTCTCTGTTTGAGGAGTAAAGGTGGTCTAGAAATGGTCTTATGTAGCAAAATTGCACATTTAACATGCTGATAGAAATTATGTAAAACTGATTTAAGTTTCCCTGCATTAAAGTCCCCGGCCACTAGGAGTGCTGCCTCTGAATGAGCATTTTCCTGTTTGCTTATGACGGTATACAGCTCATTGAGTGCGGTTTTAGTGCCAGCATCTGTCTGTGGTGGTATGTAGACAGCTATAAAAAATTCAGAAGAAAACTCTCTAGGTTGATAGTGTTGTCTACAGCTTATCATGAAATGCTCTACCTCAGGCGAGCAAAACCTCGAGACTTCCTTAGATATCGTGCACCAGCTGTTGTTTACATATATGCATAGGCCCCCGCCCCGTGTCTTACCAGAGTCTGCTGTTCTATCCTGTCGATAGAGTGTATAACCAGCCAGTTGTATGTTCTTAATGTCGCCGTTCATCCAAGACTCGGTGAAACATAAGATATTACAGTTTTAATCTCTCATTCACTGTTTTGCTCTCCCACATCCAAATCCTTAACCTCTCACCTCTATCCCGCTCTCTGTATCTCCCTCCCCCCCCACAGATATGTCAGCCCTGATCTCCCTGAGGAAGAGAGCCCAGGCTGAGAAACCTCTAGCTGGGGCAAAGATAGTGGGCTGCACCCACATCACAGCTCAGACTGCAGTAGGTTATCTTGCTTTCTCCTCCACCATACACCATCTTAGATCCATAGACCTACAGTATATGAGAAGCCTCTAACTGGGGCAAAGATAGTGGCTTTTTGTTGTTGTTGCTGCCTCCTCCAGTAATACAATCATACTGTCTTTGCCTTTCCTGACTGTCAAATGAATCAGACATTCAGAGATGATGAACAGCTTGGCTTAAAGCACTTTGCTCCAGACATGTCAGATTACAGCTTGATAGATAGATGTTGGTGTTATTTTTTATGGTTTACATTTGCCTCAATGTAAGAGCTTATCGTGTGTGTGTTTGTGTGTTGCCCCCAGGTTCTGATAGAGACCCTAGTAGCTCTTGGAGCTCAGTGTCGTTGGACAGCCTGTAACATCTACTCTACTCAGAACGAGGTGGCTGCTGCCCTGGCAGAGACTGGTAAGAACACACATCACATAGTGGACCATCTCTCTCTCTTTCTGTTGCTCTGTTTCTGTCTCGCTCTCTTTCTCTCTGTGTCTCTGTCTCTTTCTGTCTCGCTCTCTTTCTCTCTGTGTCTCTGTCTCTTTCTGTCTCTCTCTTTCTCTCTGTGTCTCTGTCTCTTTCTGTCTCTTGCTCTCTTTCTCTCTGTCTATTTCTGTCTCTTTCTGTCTCTCGCTCTCTTTCTCTTTGTGTCTCTCTCTCTTTCTGTCTCTCGCTCTCTTTCTCTCTATGGCTCTTTCTCTCTCTCTCACTCTCTTTCTGTTTCTCTTTCTGTCTCTCTCTCTTTGTCTTTCTGTCTCTCTCGGTCTCTCTTTGTCTTTCCGTCTCTCTCTCTTTCTGTCTCTATCTCTCTTTCCCCCCTACCCCCACCCGCTCTCCCAAGCCGTTCATCCTCATTTTCTCTCTCCCTCTCCCCCAGCCATAATAAATACTAGCCTCTTCTTCATCTCTCTCTTCCTCTCTCTTCCCCTCTCTCTCTCCTCTCCCCTACAGGTGTGCCTGTGTTTGCATGGAAGGGCGAGTCAGAGGATGATTTTTGGTGGTGCATTGACCGCTGTGTCAACAAAGAAGGCTGGCAGGCCAACATGGTACCTAAATACTAAACTATTCAATAATAGATTTTACGTCAGACCTGGGTCAAATATTTACAATATGTATGCACTTGAGACGTGCTTGATTTAACTTACCAGGCACAATTGAACCACTGGAATAGTCCCAGTACTGAAAACATCATACTAGGCAAGCAAAATCATGCAAACCTCAGGTATTTCAGATAATGGAAATGCACACACATTCGCCTCCAATGTCTGCTTGACATTGATCATTGATGCAGTGATGCCCCACCCTACTGTGGAAGGTGATTGTTGACTTCACCATTTAATATGTTATTGTTAGATTCTGGATGACGGAGGGGATCTGACCCACTGGATTTATAAGAAGTACCCCAGCGTGTTTAAGAAGGCTCAGGGCATCGTGGAGGAGAGTGTTACTGGAGTCCACAGGTGAGAAAGAGCTTTCCCAAAACATTGGTCACATACATTCACAGCAAGAAGAGATATTTTTTTTAAACTTTTTTTGTCATTGGTCCAGTTTATTCTCCGTTAGTCTGTGGCTCACCTTAAAGACTTCTTTATTTCCTTTATTCTCAGGTTGTACCAGCTGTCCAAGGCAGGCAAGCTGTGTGTCCCGGCCATGAATGTGAACGACTCGGTTACCAAGCAGAAGTTTGACAACCTCTACTGCTGCAGAGAGTCCATCCTGGATGGGTGAGGAGGAGTTGTCATGTAGAATATAGTACAGTAACTACTGCTGCAGAGTCCATCCTGGACGGGGAGTTGTCATGTAGACTATAGTACAGTAACTACTGCTGCAGAGAGTCCATCCTGGACAGGGAGTTGTCATGTAGAATATAGTACAGTAACTACTGCTGCAGAGAGTCCATCCTGGACAGGGAGTTGTCATGTAGAATATAGTACAGTAACTACTGCTGCAGAGAGTCCATCCTGGACGGGGAGTTGTCATGGTAACATTCACAACTATTCGTTCTCTACTTAGACATGAAAGATCTTCCTCCATGGAATCACAAAATATGTCCCCAAGCAGATCAGAGTGTTTTTATTTTTTAGTTTGTGATAGTTGTCATACACAACCTTCTAATCCAAATAATGTATTTCCCTTCTTGCTGTAGTTTGAAGAGGACCACTGATGTGATGTTTGGAGGGAAACAGGTGGTGGTGTGTGGTTATGGAGAAGTGGGTAAGGGTTGCTGTTCTGCTCTGAAGGCTATGGGAGCCATCGTCTGCATCACAGAGATAGACCCCATCTGTGCCCTGCAGGGCTGGTAAGAAACCTCAGGGCGACATTTTACTCTTCTTAAAATATATATATATTTTTT